>NC_139913.1:615000-797500 GCF_905171665.1 Trachurus trachurus
GAAAGGCTTTTATGTTGAAAAGCTGCAGCTGTTTGAGGCTTTTATGTTGAAAAGCTGCAGCTGTTTGAGGCTTTTATGTTGAAAAGCAGCGTGTGGTCCAACCTGTGGTTCGTCCCGAGGCGTACAGAGACAGGACGGCCTGGATCGCCACGTACATGGCCGGGACGTTGAAGGTCTCGAACATGATCTGGACACAAACACAGACATGGTTAACGGATGAGGAGGAGTGATGCATGCTGGGAGGGGGGCGTGGCCTTGGAGGGGGCGTGGCCTCTGAGCGGTGAGGTCATCACCTGAGTCATCTTCTCGCGGTTGGCCTTGGGGTTGAGCGGAGCCTCGGTCAGCAGCGTGGGATGTTCCTCTGGAGCCACTCGCAGCTCGTTGTAGAACGAGTGATGCCAGATCTAGACCAATCAGAGCAAGCAGAGGGGGTCGTCACGGCAACGCCTAACCAATCAGAGCTGCAGCTGTGAGGATGAGGATGAGGACGAGGCTAGGGATGTCACGATAATAGATCTTTTTGGTACAATTATTGTCAGAGAAATGATCACGGTGTTACGATTATCACGATTATTCTGCATTAATTAATTTCACAACACTATTAATGTGTAAAATCAAATATAGTAAAAATATACATCACTAATTATAAAATATTTTAAATATCTATTAAAATATGACCAGTTATTAATCCTCCAGGGGAAGTGTTTGAAATATTTAAGTCATTAATTGTCATCCATACCAAATGTTTAATAAAAGTTAATTTTAATCTTTTTTTTTAATTACAAATGACACTCCAGCATTTAAATTCCTACCAATTCAATGTTACATTAGTTAAATGGACCAATATCTGTGCTTTTCCCTTTACTTTGGTGCACATCTGCCGACACGTTCATACATAATGTTTTTTTGGAAAGTGATGGTATTTAGGAATCTTTGTGATCAATTAATTGTGGCGTTTAACACCGTGATAAACTGTAAAAACAAGTAACCATGACATCCCTAGCCGAGGCGTCGGCTCAGACCTTCTCCATGTCGTCCCAGTTGGTGATGATGCCGTGTTCGATGGGATACTTCAGGGTGAGGATTCCTCTCTTGCTCTGAGCCTCGTCTCCCACGTAGCTGTCCTTCTGTCCCATCCCCACCATCACCCCCTAGAGATGGACACAGAGAGACAGAGACACAGTGTATTATCCACCTGAACTTTTCTGCTTTAATATCTTGTATTATCTTATGTTCTTCTGTTTGTGCTTTTTCTGGAACTGGAATCAATGTGAACGATCGGTTCTTTTGTTTTCTCTTATGGCTAAGTGTTGTGGCAGACAGGATATGGTGACTTCGTTGGGGGCAATCTGTATAGCCCATTTTTACCACCAGTTTGTCTCAAAGGGCTTTACATCCCATCATAACAACATCCTCTGTCCTTAGACCCTCACATCCACTGAGGAAAAACTCCATAGAAAACCCTTTTAACAGGGAAAACCAGGAGAAAGCTCAGGGTGAGCTAAAGGTTAATGGGTAGGTCAAAGGTCAGGAGTGCAAATGTTTTATTTGACTGCAAATGTTTGACTAATCTTGTAAATTCTTTTAACTAATTTTGAAAATTCAATTGTTATTGCATTCTATTTGTTTTTTGTTTTTTTGTTTTTTTTTGGTCTTTGATTAATGTGTCAATGTGTTGAAACTTTATGTGCTGCCATTCTTGGTCAGGTCTCGCTTGCAAAAGAGATCTTGGATCTCAATGGGACAAACCTGGTTAAATAAAGGTTATAATAATAATAATAGTGAAATAATAATTCACCATGTGGATGGAGCTCCTCTCTGTCTACAGAAGGAGGAGGTTTTGGAGTCAGAAAAACGTTTATAAGTTCAGAGTTCTGGACCAGGAGAGAGAGATCTCACATTGGCACCAGAGATGCTCCACTGTTCTTCTCCTTGTAAATAAACTCTTTGTGAATACAAGTGAAGACGTGTCGGTGGTGATGACTTCTCTTCACCAACACATCGGTATGTATACCATAATAGACTCACCTGGTGTCGGGGTCGGCCCACGATGGAGGGGAAGACGGCCCTGGGAGCGTCGTCCCCGGCGAACCCGGCCTTACACAGACCTGAGCCGTTGTCACACACCAGAGCGGTGCTCTCCTCATCATCACACATGACTGCAGGGGGCGCTGTGGAGGAGCTACGACACTACGACACCGAACCACACTGCAATGCAGGGAGAAACACACACACACACTTCATTACCCAGAAGCCCCGGCTGCTGTTTACACATCCACCGTCAATGAGTCAGAAAACTGCTCATCAGATTGATCACATCAAATACTACTGCTACTACTGTTGTTCATTTGCACTTCTACTGCTGCTGTTGTACCTTCTATATATATATATATATATATATATATAGAAGGTACAACAGTAGCAGTTACAAATATAAAAGGCACATATCCATATATATACATATATTCTCTAGATTTGTAGATGTTTTAGATGTTTATTGCATTGAGAGAAACACAGTTTTAATCCTCTGTGTGTCTGGTACATATTGACAATAAAGTTGACTTTGACTTTGATAAATGAAGTAACTGATTAATTAATTATCAATTTTAATAATAATTCAGTAATAATTACTAATGAACCCAAAGTGACACCTGTGGACAACAACATGGCCGACATCAAGACACAAACAGGATTTAACAAAATCAAATAAAATGATAAAACCCTGAAAAGAAGAAAGATAAAGATGAAGTCTCTGTGTGTGTGTGTGTGTGTGTGTGTGTGTGTGTGTGTGTGTGTGTGTGTGTGTGTGAGCATCAGTGGTTCCACCTGAAACCTGCAGTCATGAGTTTCCCTCAGACTCGTCCACTTCACCCAAATTGGAGTTGTGAGGTTTTCACGTGACATCCCCTCCCCTCCCCACCCTACCCCACCCTCTCCCCCTACCCCACCCTCTCTCCCTCTCTCCCCCTCTCCCCCCTCTCTCCCTACCCCACCCTCTCTCCCTCTCTCCCACCCCCACCCCCCTCCCCGCCCTTCTCCTCCTCCATTAAAACTAAAACTACTACTGTCCTTTACTGAATGAACACGGCACTCTGGGAAAACTTCCTAATTAGGACATGAAGCCGAGTCCTGCCTGTGTTTGGTATGCTCTCTCTCCCTGGGCTCGCTCTACCTCGCTCGCCCACTGCTTCTCCCCCCTTTACCCCCCCCCCCCTCTCTCTTACCCCCCCACCCCTCCTCTCCTCCCCCCCTCCCCCCTCCCCCCTCCTCTCTTCATCTGTCCTCCCTCGTCTCTCCTCGTCTCCCCCTCTCGGAGACTTTAGTCCATATTTAGTCATGGACTGTGAATCAGATGTTTGTGTGATGTTCAGCAGCAGCAGAAAGGGTTCAGTCTGCCCTCAGTCCTGTCTGCTGCTGCACACACACACACACACACACACACACACACACACACACACACACACACACACACACACACACACACACACACACACACACACACACACACACACACACACACACACACACACACACCTCACCTGGCCACGCCCCCTTGCTCCTACACCAACACTGCAAAAACTCTACATCTTTCCAAGAATATTTGTTTTATTTCTTGTCAAAATGTCTCATTTCTAGTCAAAACTAAACTCTTTCCACTTAAAATAAGACTCATCACCTAAAAATGAACTTGTTTTTAGATCATTTTCACTTGTTTCAAACTAATTTTCACTTGAAATAAGTAGAAAAATCTGCCAGTGAAAGCAAGTTTTTTGTGTTTGTAATAAGAAAGAAAAACTTGCTCCACTATCAGATTTTTCTACTTATTTCAAGTGAAAATCTGCTTTAAAGAAGTAAAAAGTGTCTAAAAACAAGCTACTTTTTATGTGATGAGTCTGATTTTAAGTAGAATGAGATTTATTTTGACTAGAAATAAGACAAATATTCTTGGTAAGATTTTGAGTTTTTGCAGTGAAGACAAGGCAATTTTATTTGTATAGCCCGTTTCTACCAACAGTTTGTCTCAAAGGGCTTTACATCCCATCATAACAACATCCTCTGTCCTTAGACCCTCACATCCACTGAGGAGAAACTCCATGGAAAACCCTTTTAACAGGGAAAACCAGGAGAAACCTCAGGGTGAGCAACAGAGGAGGGATGACAGCTGTTACACCTCTGTCTCTCAGTGATAAATAACCAGTAAGTTCAAATTAAATTGAGACAAACACGACAAAACTAAAAACTATAGAATAAATAGAGGGGAGGGTGAGTTCTGCAGAGGCCAGAGGAAAAAAAGAGTTTAAAAAATTTGGTGTGTAGTGGCTCAAGGTGCTGTTCAAGGGAAAATAATAGAGATAAATGGAGAAGAAACGGACTGTCAGTGGAGGACGGTGGTCGTTTGGACGATGTCTTCATCAGAGGTCACACCCTGATGAAGACAGCGTCCAAACGCATTGGGTCCTTTTCTATTTATTAAAATCTCTGCTTCACCTCCAGAGCCTCGGGAAGCAGCACCATCCTTCCACAGTCAGTTTATTCTCAGTTTATTTCTAAGAAGAAGATGAAGATGAAGAGGTCACTACAGTCTGTCAGACAGGAGGAGGAGGAGGTGCTGCCTCCTGCAGGTCAAGTTCAACTGCTTCACTTCATATTCTGAAAGATGATCAAATTAAATAAGAATTTAACTGTTTTTTGTCTGATGGAGAACAGGTTGAGATCGATACGACTGATCAACTGCAGCTGCTGAGACACTGAACCTCTGGGTCTTCCTCTGTTTAATCTGTGTCAACCTGTCAGTCAGAGCTCAGGGCAGCACTGCACCAACACACACTTTACACCTGACACACACACACACACACACACACACACACACACACACACACACACACACACACACACACACACACACACACACACACACACACACACACACACACACACACACACACAGTTCTGACCCACTGAACCAGGAAACACAGAGCGACGACGTGAAGACGTTCGTTTCATGAAACTCAAAACTGAAAAGTCTGAAGTCTGGTCGGATGGAGAGAGGAGGAGGAGGAGGAGGAGGAGGAGGAGGAGGAGGAAGAGGAAGATGAAGAGGAGGTGAAGCATCAGAGACTAAAAATACCAAAGTACAAGTCCAGTCTGGTCTGTAGAGGAGCAGGAAGGACAGAGGTCACAGAGAGGAGGAGGTGAAGAAGAGGAGCAGAGGAGGTGAAGAAGTGATGAAGAGGTGATAAAGAGATGATGAAGAGGTGATGAGGAGGTGATGAGGTGAAGTAGAGGTAGGTTAAGAGCAGTTAACACAGGAGAAGGAGGAGATGATAAAAGAGGTGAAGAAGGAGAACATAGGAGGTGATGATGTGAAGCGGAGATGTAGAGGAGGTGTAGAGAAGATGATGGAGAGGTGATAAAGGAGATGAGGAGGTGAAGAGGAGATGATAAAGGAGGTGTAGAGGAGGAGAAGAGGAGATGATAAAGGAGGTGTAGAGGAGGAGAAGAGGAGAAGAGGATGTGATAAAGGAGATGAGGAGGTGAAGAGGAGGTGATAGAGGAGGTGTAGAGGAGGAGAAGAGGAGTCTTACCTTACAGTGCAGGCTGTGGGCCGTGGGGAGGGGGCAGGACAGAAGTGAAGTCTGAGCGTCTGAGAGCGACTTTATCAACCTTCCTCCTCCTCCTCCTCCTCCTCCTCCTCTCCTCCTCCATCCCTCCATCCCAAACATGGCCTGGACCTCCTCCTCTCCTCCTCGCTCCCTCTCTCCCCTGCTTGAGTCCTTATAGGGCAGGCCCCGGCGGCAGCAGCCAATCAGAGGGCTCGAGCCGCGGCCGGACTTTCTCCCATCATTCACAGCATTCCTCAGAGGGAGACGGAGAGACGAAGGCTGAATCTGATGTTTTGATAAAACATCAGATTCTTTCACTGATCAACAACTAAACAACTGATATTTCTACTGATCAACTGAATTAATCAATGAATCAACAGGTGTTTCATCTTTATTAGTTAACCCCGTCCTCTCTGGTCTGGTCTCTCCTCCTCTGTGTCTCTAACCCTCCTCTCCTCCATGTGCATCATCTGTTTCTAACGAAGCCGGTGAGAAATCAATCCATGGAGCGGTGGATAAGGTTATTGATCATCTACCATGTTACCATGGTTACCATGTGTATATCTGTGTAGTCTTTATCTGTCATCAACAAGAGATTACAGAGTTAAGGTGGAAATCCTAAAGAGTTCCTCTTGAAAGGTCACTACTTGGTGACTTCATCTAACACGTCCTGTTAGCGTCTCGTCAGCTACATGCTAATCAGCAGCTGATCACAAACAGAACAGAAAACTCACTCATTTTAAAAACTCTAAATTCTAATTAGCCATTTTTAATGACAATTGATTCATTAGAATAATAATCCATCATAAAAACAATATTCAAGTTGTTTGTTTTGTTAGCTCACAACAAACTCATTAAAATGAAAATTCAACATCTGTGACGATACGATATGATAGCCTACTCTATTGTCCCACTCAGAGAAATTTGTCTTGGACTCTGCAGCTGCGCCATAAATGCCCCAACAGTTGCAATGACAACAAACAATACATCATCAGCCAACATACACTATACATAAATAATACATGCTAAAAGATCAACATATAAAAATGAAAAATTATTGCACAAACTTCGGCCTCAAGCAGCATTGTTAAGGAATTTAAAGGAGGTTGGTTAGAATAAGATCTTAAAACGGTTGAGTTTACAGTGAGGGATCTTTATTGTAGAAGGTCATACTCTAAATGAAGAATATGGGATGGGTCCATCACTATCCTCTGGCTTGCCTGTTATGATTAGCTACAATGCTAATTAGGGCCACGGGGCAAACGCACTGAGGCACTATTCTGTACCAAATGTCGATTTGAAACTCAGACAAATTATATATCAAAATATTATATTATATTATTATCAAAAAAATTATGTATCACAATGTTTGGTTCGATCGGGATTGCTGTGCTATTACTTTTCTCTACCGAATCCAGTTTTTTCATGATGTAAGTTGCAAAAAACTGCAAAAAATGGGATGAGGTCAGAAAACAAACAAATTATTGGACTTTTTCAAACATCTACTGCTCCGGCATTACTTTCACCTAGAAACTTCATTTAAACTTCAAAATGTAGACACGAGTCTTGTCTATCTGTGTATTCATCCATGTGTCGATAGGTCATATAGTTTCTGATCAATCACTGTTCAATGACAATGATCATTTTTGGAGAAATGTTGAGATTATAATGGGTGTGTATTGCACGGAATGTTCGTGCTAGAGTGGGTGACATCATCAGCTACAGTGGGAGGAGTTGTCTGAAATTGTCTGAAACTTTTCTCTTTCCAGGCTGCTCACGGCCACAATTTACACTCTACACACATGAATTTTTCCACAGTTGTAGACAAACTTGTTCTGTATCTCACAATGTGCTCAACAAAGCAGAGAGACTTACATAATTTAAACTGTGAGACTTACATATTTTAAACTGTGAGCCTCTCAGAGCCACCATGCCTCTCTCTGCTTCTCATTGATTCTAATACAAAGATTTTCTGAGAGAAGCAGAACGAACCCCTGTTTATAACTTGCAAGTGTTTCCAAAATATTTACTGTAGAAACACCAAAATCATATCAAAGCGTTCAGGAAGTCCTTACGACGACCACGGTCTGCTTCTTTTTCTGATAGGAGTTACCGTTTTGTCAGAATTAGCCTAAATGTGAGACCGGTGCAGAGGCAGAAAATCACCCCTTTTCTCGACGTTTCTGTCTGTCTCAGCCTGGGGTGACTCTATTGTCATGGTAACCACCTCAAGTTGCCGTGGTAACCTCTGAGCCTCAGGCCAGAGCCAATGAGATCAGTTCATTAAGAGACTCCTCTGATTGGCTCTGAGCCCTGTCCATTTAGATTAAAGCTTTGTCAAACACAACCACACACACCAACACACTGTCTGATAAGCTCTGTCTTGACCTGAAGATCGTGGGTTTGATTCCCATGTTGACAGAGATGGCCCCCCCAGCAGTAGCCTCCCATGGCCCACTCAAAATTTCCCAGAGGAAATTTTCTAGTTTACAGCTACTGTATCGTACTGTTAGCTAAGCTTTAACACAGTTGATGATGATGCTAGTGGCTGCACTCGTTAGCGTAGCAGCGTAGCTTATGATGCTAATGTCCGTTACTGCAGCAGCTGTAGCATCAGTTGGCAACACAACACTTTACCTGATGTTAACTGGATCATGTAGCTCATAGCTTAGCAAAACGTAGCACATGAGCACCATGACACGTTCACTACAGTTTTTGTCTCCACATTCAGCTGCACAGCAGAGTCTCAGAAGGTCCTTCAAGTCCTCCATGACCTCCAGGAATTCTGCTCCAAGACCTCCAATGCCCAATTCCAATTCTAGTTTTTATCCCTACCCCTACCCCTAGCCCTTAACCCTTGAACCGGAGCTACAAGGGGTAGAGGTTGAAAGTCAACCCCTACGAATTGGGACACCACTTCAACAGTCACATACGTCATCAGTCGTCTCTGCTGCTTTCACATAAGCAGACGTGACAAGCTTTTGCTACAAATCCTGTATTCAAAACCATGTTAACTTAATAAAATAAAATAAAATGTAATGCAGACTGATGTGTTCATTGTAAAATTTGTGTCCGTAGGCTCCAGAGCCCCGAGGCAGCGCTGCTCTTCTGTCCAATACACACAGGAAGCTTCACTTTACATTCAAACAAACTAATGCGACTGCCACAATTGTTACATTTCATCAATGAGATCAGAATTTATCTCCTAAAAAGAATGTAACTACCCAGCGGTAAACCTCTAAAAACCTGCGGGTAAGTTAATTAGCGATGGTCTTTTCTCCCAGGATGACGACGGAGGTTGGCCGGCCGAGCAGCTCTCCGGACGGGTGGTGTCTCTGTGACGAGCCGTTGATCTGCTCCACAGGTGGAGCTTCACTTCTCCCAAAAACATCGGAGCAAACATCTAAACAGCCTCATGTGGATAAACCGACCGCACACTGGGATCTAAACAGCTACTTTCTCACATGCTCCAACTCCTCCAAGTCCTCCAAGAACTCTTGGACCTCTGCTCTGAGATTCTGGAGACAGGTTTGTGTTTCCTTTGTGTCCTTTGTGACGTGTGGACACAAGGACCGACCTCGACCTGGTTCTGGTTCTGGTCCATCAACGCTCAGTTCAACACAGTCTGAAGCTGTGATTACAAAATAAAAGACTGAGATTAAACTGTCGCTGCTGACGACGTCTCTAAGTTCTGGTTCTGGTTTCAGGACTTGGCCGTGTTGACGGTGTCGGTCCGACTGACGCTGTCACTGACTTCAGGTTGACTCGCCGCCTGGCTGCTGAGCTAACGATGCTAACGGCGGTCTGTCATCAGCAGTCGTCACCGTCAGCAGCTGCTTCACAAACAGCAACAAGGAACTGGTTTGGAGCCGTTGACTCCAGGGCCAGAGAGAGACACAGGCCTTTCCTTCAAAATAAAAGCACCAAGCTCATAAAATGCGGTGAAACTCTTTAATTTAAGGAATATAATTTACAAGAAAGTCCCCGAGCCATTAAGTTAACATTTTATAAGTTTTATGTTGGTGAACACTTTTACTTTGGTGAATTTGGTGATTTCCGGTTCCGCTAGAAGAAATCGGAGCGTAACAGACACCAGGATGCGATGTAACAAGGAACTGGTGACTTCAGTGGAAAAGACAAAGTGAGAAACTTATTGGTTGTCTTTGGCTCCTCCCACCTGGAGGCGAACGCCGCTCTGCACACGGTGCAGAGTAGACGACCAGGTGCTGCAGTAAGGCCTCTACACCCTGAGCTCTGACTGACAGGCTGACAGCAGCTGACACGTGTTGAATCCTCCTGAGTCGACTGACCCCCCGTTCCCCCCCATCGATCTGTCACTAGCTGCTTAAACTGGTCTAGGATCAGTGTCTGACCTCGGAGCAGCAGCCAATAGGAGGCCACGATACCAACGTTACATGTTGTTATAATTAATACGTTTGTACTCACACAGCTCCGGGAGGACGACACTTATCTTTCTTTTAAAAGAAATGTAAAACTATGGTTGAGAGACGGTCAAGTATGTGACCATCTGCTCTGAAACTGTAATGAAGGTATTTTATTGTATGCACTGTAATGTATTGTATTGTATACTATATGTTTTATAAGTAGGAATAGTACTGTTTTGTGTTTGTTTTTTTGTTTCTTTTTTAATGCATTTTAATGATTGTAGTGCTGCAGTCACCTGGCCCAGAGACCACGGGGGAAAATGAGCCAACTTGGCTAAACCGGCATGTTTACAGAAATGTTCATTAATGTGTATTGTCTCTGTAGATTTAAACCAATAAACTAAACTAAACTAAACTACTTATCACTGATGATCAATAATCACAACAAGACGATCCATATGAAGCCTCTGATCCTCCTCTGACTGACTCTCAGCTCCTGATATGGCAGTGTAGCATGTTCACACACACACACACACACACACACACACACACACACACACACACACACACACACACACACACACACACACTGTATACACTTCAGTCGCGTGCCAAACAGTGACATCATCAGTTTACACGACACACGACGACGAACCCCATCTGAGGAGATCCCAGACACACACACACACACACACACACACACACACACACACACACACACACACACACACACACACACACTGAGGTGGTGATGTCATCGTCTACCAGATGAACTGACCTGAAGCCACAGGTCGTATATGACCTCTGACCTCTGACCTCACAGCGCCCCCCCCCCCCCCCCCCCTCCTCCTCATTCATGTGGTTATGAAACATTTGTTTACATGTTTCTGTGACATCATCATGTGGATTTAATCAACTTCCTGTTAAACTTCCTAATCTTCATCTTCATCATCGGCACATAATTATATATGTGTGACCTCACCGTGACCTCACTGTGACTTCACTGTAATCTGAGAGAAAGGAGTCTGACTGATTCATTGGTTAATTTATTGATTAGTTTATTGATGCAGGTTGATCAGATCCCACGCGGAAAGAACCTGTAGGTTTTACAGTTTTTTTTGATTGCTAACAAGCAGTGGTCGAAACTGAAGTCACATGTTCAAAACTCTTAACACAGCCAGCGTTTCCATCAGGCATCTCAGCTAAACAGTTCATCTCTTCCCCAAAACGCTGCCTCACCAACAAAACACTTCATACATGTCTCAAAATAAGCTCATTCAACCACAACACTAGCACATAGTATCACTTTGGAAACAGACACTGTCACTCTTAGCACACTGAACTACAAAACACTAACAACAAAGAACATTACTTCAAATTAATTTGATCTTTGAAGTTTGAATGATTTTTTTTTCAAAATCAGTAAATCAGTTTTATTATAAAAATAAATACTGCAATATCTTTGCACTTTGAGTGTTCTAGATAATATATTGCAACAAGAATGAATCAGGAATGCAGCAATTTACGTCAAGAAAATCTATTTTCTCTGTGCCCTTGCATAGGTACTAAGGGACCTTACAAAAAATAAAAAGTTTACTGTAAACCATGTGATCCATATTTCCAAAGAAAAAACAACCAGAAGCCCCCCACCCCCCTCACACACACTTTTTATATGGTTTCTAATGAGGCCAGACACAGATCACCTGGATCAGTTTTGAGCTGGAAACCTCACCTGTGTTTGGAGTTGCATAATATTTTTATTTATGTTATTCAATAAAATATTTTTGATTTGACATTTTATATATTTCAATGTTCCTGCAACAGAAATTCCCCATGACCCCCCCCCCCCCCCCCCCCCTCCCTCCCTCTATCCCTCCCATCATTCTGTTTTGATTGTGTTTTTAACTGTTTTGAACAAAGTGTGTTAGCATTTGAAACATGTGCTGTAAAAGTCTAGTGTTTTGCAGGTGGTGAACTAGTAACTGAGAAAAGAGTCCATGAATGTTGGTGACTGTGGTCACTGAATGCATTTAGTGTGAAAGCAATGAAAAGTGCTTCACAGTTTGGTCCACATGGACTTGTGTTTTGCAAACTGTGTTAAGAGTTTTGAAAATGTGACTTCAGTTTCGACCACTGCTTGTTAGCAATTGAAAAAAACTGTAATATATGTGACTGACATAAATAAAATTGGCCGCTTTCATATATACGCATATATGCTAAAATATATGGTGCATATCTGCACAGATAAACTGCATATAGGTTTGATATATCCTGCATATATCCTCATGAGGATATATGCAGGATATAGGATATATACAGATAAACTGCATATACTGTAGGTTTCATATATGCGCATATATCCTCATGAGGATATGCACATATATGAAACCTATATGCAGTTTATCTGTGCATATATGCTGCACATATGCACCATATATTTTAGCATATATGCGTATATATGAAAACGGCCAATTTTATGTATGTCACATATATTCAAACCTATATTAAAACCTAGCCTATAGGTTTCTTCCGGGTGGGATCTGAAACAGGATGTGAGTATTTTGTAGTGTGAAATATTTGTGTGTCACTGTGTCATATCGGGGGGGGTGGGGGGGGGGGGGGGGGCAGTTCATCTCCTTAAAAAGACAAACACAGCCTGAGGGAGGAGGAGGAGGAGGAGGAGGAGGAGGAGGAGGAGGAGGAGGAGGAGGAAGGAGAATGTTTTGTGTTTGACTCTCAGATCCATATATGGAGTTGTTGAAAAGGATTCTGGGAGATGTAGGAAACGTTCTACTGAACTAAAACAACCAGAACTGGATCAGTCTGTGACCGATTTTCAAACAGTTTGTTTTGTTATAAACGTCAGAAATGTAGTTACGATGCTGATACCTAAAGTCACCAATATGTTAATCATGTAGTTTTCTATGAAGGTAACATTATGTAAGTTAATATAGTGACAACATAACACTGCAGAGAGGGAGAGACAGAGGACCGATCCTCCTCTGTCTCTCACCCTGAACTCTCTCCTAGTTTCTCTCTGGAGTTTCTCCTTGTGGATGTGACGGTCAGAGGTCACAGGATGTTGTTATGATGCTGGGTACAGACCTCAGAGACAAAAACTCAACATCTTTCCAAAGATATTTGTCTAATTTCTTGTCCAAATGTCTCATTTCTAGTCAAACCTAAACTCTTTTCACTTAAAATAAGACTCATCACCTTAAAATCAACTTGTTTTTAGATAATTTTCATTTGTTTCAAACTAATTTTCACTTGAAATAAGTAGAAAAATCTGCCAGTGAAAGCAAGTTTTTTGTGCTTGTAATAAGAAAGAAAAACTTGCTCCACTATCAGATTTTTCTACTTATTTCAAGTGAAAATCTGCTTGAAAGAAGTAAAAAGTGTCTAACAACAAGCTGCTTTTAATGTGATGAGTCTTATTTTAATATAATGAGATTTGTTTTGACTAGAAATGAGACAAATATTCTTGGTAAGACTTTGAGTTTTTGTAGTGTGGTGGTAAAAATAGGCTCCACCAATAAAACGGCCTTGTCCACCCAACATGGCCGCCTGTCTGCACCTCCTTGGATGAAACACCTGCACCAGGACGCAGCCTGATGACATCATCAGTGGTCACCGGCGCTGAGGCTCATGGGTAACGTAGTGAATAAACAGAGGAACGTGTGATGGTCAAACATGTCCGCCTATCAGCTGCTTCTCCTTATAAGGAAACTTTACTACAGGAAACACGACCACTTCCTGTTGCTCAGGCTCAGGCTCCGCCCCCTCTGCTGCTCAGAGAGATGGAGAGAGCGTTGAGATTTAACCATCACATGAACACACCTTCACACCACAAACTGTACAACACAACATTACAACACAACACAACAACAAATTGAATGGACACATCAACAGAAGTAGTTAAAAAGTAAAAGTAAAAAAGTTGTATGCTGGAAGAATGTTTTGTTTGGCTTCACTGAATGTGATAGGGTCCCTTAATTAACGTTAGTTAGTACATTATCAAGCATTAATTAACTGTTTACAGATAGGCCTATGTTAACAATCATTATTATGTATTACTCAGGATTAGGAAACACATTAATTAATGTAGCCTAGTAAGCAGTTAATGTTTACTACTCAAAGTTAGTTAATAAATTAAAAGTTGAATAATGTATCAGTTATCAGTATGAATGTATTACTCAGCATTAATTAGTTTAGTTTAGTTTAGTTTATTAGTTTAATAAGGGACAATGTGCAATTACATTAATCATTTGCAGGAAAAAATGAAAAGATGGTTGCACCAAATTTAGCTCACAGCTAATTTCCATCTGTAGTCTCTACACATAAATTTAAAAAAAAATTACACATTAGTTTATATATTAATGCTTAATAATGTACTAACTAACGTAAAGTTACTTTACTCTTGTTGTAAAGTGTTACCAGTTATTCTCTAAATGTTCTGTTAAGAGGCCAAACCTCCTGTAACTGTCTGCATGTCGGTCAGTAATAATACGTCTCCTCCCTCTGTGGTTGTGAAAATAAGAAGCTGTTAAACGTACGACTTCTGTAGCTTTACAACAGATTTATTTAACTTTATATCTTTTTCCTGTTTTGCTGTCAACCGCTGGTGTATTTAGACAAGGTAGTTTTATAAGTATAGCCCGTTTCTACCACCAGTAACAGTTTGTCTCAAAGGGCTTTACATCCCATCATAACAACATCCTCTGTCCTTAGACCCTCACATCCACTGAGGAGAAACTCCATGGAAAACCCTTTTAACAGGGAAAACCAGGTTTGGTTGTGTGTTAATGTTGTGTAGGCGACACTTCATCTCTAACTGTATTCAGCCCTGTGTTTACTCTGGTTGTCAATAAAGATATGTTTAAAAAAAAAAAAAAAGAGAGAGAGAGAGGGGGAGAGTGTGAGTCCTAATAAGGGAAGCTGCTGCTGCGTCGGGGGCGGAGCCTCCGTCTCCAAGTGTCCATCAGCATGTCCTTGTTTAGTTACAGTTCATCTCACACACACACACACACACACACACACACACACACACACACACACACACACACACACACACACACACACACACACACACACACACACACACACACACACACACACACACACACACACACACACACACACACAGCTTGTTGTTGTGTTGTAGTGTGTTGACTTCCCATCACAGAGACAGAGGTGAAGCTGCAGCTGAAACAGCAGGTAGAGCAGAGAGAGAGTGTGTGTGTGTGTGTGTGTGTGTGTGTGTGTGTGTCTGCGCCTCCATTCATGCCACTGACACACTCTCACACACACACTCTCTCTCACACACACACACTCTCTCTCTCACACACACACACACACACACACACACACATTCCTGAGCTGGTTGTGCCGTGTTGATGTTAGTCGACCAATCAGAGGCCGTTTCTCAGCGTCTGTACCGAGACCAGCTGGTTTCCCATTTTCGGTCAAAGTCCAGACAAAGTGTGTGTGTGTGTGTGTGTGTGTGTGTGTGTGTGTGTGTGTGTGTGTGTGTGGTCCTCTCTCACCGCGGGCGACTTGATAACTTGTTACCAGGGCAACGAGGTCACAGCTTCCATCCCCTGCAGACTCAGAGGTCAGAGGTCAGACTGGAGGTGTGTGTGTTACAGGTGGAGGAGGGACATCCCCCCCCCCCCCCCCCCCCCCCCTCTCCTGTCTGTGATGCTGCAGTGCCCCCTCCTGATTGGCTGCTGTATGTGCAGCGTTGCCGTAGTAACAGCTGCTGCCCAGCAGGTGGAGCCGTCTCACTGACACACAGAGAGTTTTATTTTCTTGTGCAGTGCAGTGCCTACAAAAACAATAACAATTCAAATGTTTTTTTTGTGAATCAAATATACATCCATCTTGGTTTATGCAACGCTTCAATATTTTGTAATATAAGTAACAAAGGTGTCCTACAAATAAGTAAATAATTGAAAGAAAAAAAAATAGATGGGAGAAAAATCTGAAAAATATACAAAAATACAGTGTACTGCACTGCACTGCAGAGGAGATGGATGAATAAAAGAAAATGGCATGAAAGGGCTCTCACACCATCACAACTAATAATCAGTACACTGGACTTTGCTCTCTGTGGATTGGACCATTCTGTGACTTTGTGACTTTGTGACATGTCAGGCTACGAGATGAGACTGTTGTTCACTCATGACGGACTAATATGGACACATGTGCAAACACACACGTAATCTGTATGTACTGTCTAGAGCTAGACTGCAGCTCTGTATACTACCTACTGCTGGAACATGTTATGTCAAAATGTAAAAAAGCAAAAGAAAAGAAAAGATTATGATGAAGGTTGTATTCTGTGGGTAATGGGGGCGGGACTAGATCAGCTTTTGCTTCTCCTGCTTTCCCTTTCAGCCATGTGGATTTTATTACTGAACTAAGATGAAGTGTGATGATGATGATTTAAATTGACATGCCCGAAATAAACAAATTGATTGATTGATTGATTGATTGATTGATTGATTGATTGATTGATTTGTCTTATTTTTTCTACACTGTACATTGTCCTTGTAACTATGTGTGTGAATGGGACTTCTACACCTGCTGCTGCTGTGTCCTGCTACTGTCTCCAAGGTCTTGGTGTGGGCCATCACATTCTGGTTCCATCCATTTAGACTTGCACTTTATCTATTTAAACTTGCACTTGCACTTTAGAAACTGGCCCTTTATACCAGGCACTACAGATCACATGCACGTTATGTCTAGGTACACAAGAATTAGACAGTGGTTCACAATCATATACACAGTCATACCTAGACATAACGTGCATCAATCTCTGTTTGTGTGTAACCTGCCAAGCGACTACGGATGCACATTAGCAAGTTGCTAACTCTGACGCATTTACATTTGTGCACACGTACAGATGTTCATTAATGTGTATTGTCCCTTTAAATAAATAAATCCTCCTCCTGGAGGAGCTGCTGCTCTTATCAGCGACGTCATCCTGGTCATGTGATCTGGGAAATACGAGCCGGGAGTTTTTCCTTTGGATTTTCCCAGAAAGCAGGAAACACACACACACACACACACACACACACACACACACACACACACACACACACACACACACACACACACACACACACACACACACACACACACACACACACACACATTCACTATTAGTGAGTCATACAGTTTGACTGAGGATGAAAGATGTTTATCAGAGTGAAGACGCTGTGGGACTGTGAACTTTATATTTAAGATAAACTATCATTTATTATATAACAGCTACATGTTATACACACACACACATATATATATCTATATATATTGTTTAGGACACAATTATTACCCCCCCCCCCCATATGAAAATGTCACTTTTTTCTAAGTATTTGCCAAGTGCTAAACAGTGTTAAACAGAGCAAAGAGTTTCTAACACAGTGTTTTCAAACATCGTAGCTTTATTTTAAATGCATTAATTTGTGTTTTGCACAAAGAAACAGACTTATTTCATCATTATCAGCCCCCCCCCCCCTCCTCCTTTCTGCTGCATAACAGTGAACAGTGTGTTTTCTGTCTCCAGTGGAATCTCAGCCTGTTCTTCTCTCACTCCTCCAGACTGTCAATAAATGCAACAATCCAAAATACAACTATGATGTTAAAAAAATCCTTTGCTCTGTTTAACAGCACTTAGGAAATAGGCTACTTACAAAAAAGTGAAATTTTCATATAGGGGGCTAATAATGTCTTCCCCAGCTGTGTATAATAGATCTATATCTATCTATATTTAAATAGCCCTTAAACACTCCAGGTGAGCTGAGGAGACGTGGGGTGCAGCGGAGGAAGAGGAGAGAGGAAGAGGAGGAGGAGAGAGAGAAAGAGAAAGAGAAAGAGAGGAGGAAGAGGGGGAGGGTTCTATTCTTCTGTCTCAGTGTTTTTGTGATAAATCGTTGAATCTGCAGTTCCCTCTAATTTTCAAAACTCCTGAGCAGAAATCCAACTCTCTGATGAGCTGCTTGAGCGACTACGTCCACATGCTGCTGCTCTGGCCTCTACAACTCCACATATCAATACTACTGGCTATTACTATAATGATTAATAACAGATTATTGTAACAACATTACCTAGGCTGCTCCAGTTACAGTTATTGAGAACAAAAATGAACAATATGAAAAAAATAACTAACATCAAGTTGGTGTCATCAACTCTTGGCGCAGAAGCATCTTGATATGAACAGTAATAATAATTCTCAAGCAAAAACTTAAATGGTAGTTGCACTACAGACCACGGTTAAGGTCATAGCTACATTTCACAGTTCAAAGCCACATGAGGGAGAAATAAACAGTAAACTAGTCGGGGATGTTTGAGTGTGCAACTTTTTTTGTCTTCTGGGCAAAGAGGTGGGGCAGTAAAACACCTGAGAGGGAACAGTGGTGAGGGGGGGTGAGGGGGGCTCAGAGCAGCATTGGTCCTCCTGCCTCGACAAGCGATCGATGACTCAGTCTCAGGTATGTGTGCAGGAGGACACGCTCCAGTGAGCCGGTCTCTGCAGGTCTGTGCTGGTCTGTGCTGGTCTCTGCTGGTCCAGGTGAGAAGGTGAAGACGGGTGAAGGAACAGGTTCAGACTGAGGAACAGCTGCTTTACACATATTATAATTATATTTTTATTATTATTACGGATGGAAATTAGCTTTGAGCTAAATCCGGCATATTTACATGACGTGATGTGCTCGTCACAAGTTGTTCATTAATGTGCACTCAGTGTCCTGGTCAAATAAACAGTACAGATGTCATCATTAGCTGTCTTTTGTTTAGACCATAGACTGTAAAAAGAATGGCCGTAGCGTCCGTGACGTCCCCCATTGGCTGTGGGGAGTTGTTTTTGTGACTCCAACATGGCGGCCTGAACAGCGCCATGTTGGATTGGCCGGCCGAGAACCCGCCCACTGGCCTCGAAGCAGCTGTCCACGGAGCTGCTCGGACCTGTCACTCAACGTTTCAGTGCCCTTGGTTTATACATGAACGCCCTCTGTCTGTTGGGATGTTAAAGGGATAGTTCAACATTTTTGAAAATTGGCCCATCGCCATGATCCCCCTAGTAATAGCAGTAGGTTCGTTACCTTTAATTGTTGGTCCAAGCTGCTTTTAGATCGGGGGAGAAGAATACCGAGCGGCGCAGCTACACTACGGAGGCTAATGGAATTTCTTGGTTTTGCTCATCAAACTCAGCAAATACACAACCAAAAAACTCAAAAACGCTGTGGTGGACAAGTTGTGACCTGCACATTCACCACGCTATGAGATAATAGCGGAAAGTTGCGAGATGGAGTTGTTTTAGAGGCAAAGTCGGACTTTACACTCTAGACGGCTGCTCGGCGGAGTGATTTCAAAAGCGCCTGTTTACTGCAGATACGTCCGTATACTACGGCACTGGCTGAGGTGCGCACACTGTGTCCCTCCGACCAGTGGTTCACTGAAGAAAGTAGTTCCGAGTATTTGCTTCACTTCTCTTAACTTTCCGCTATTATCTCATAGCGTGGTGAATGTGCAGGTCACAACTTGTCCACCACAGCGTTTTTGAGTTTTTTGGTTGTGTATTTGCTGAGTTTGATGAGCAAAACCAAGAAATTCCATTAGCCTCCGTAGTGTAGCTGCGCCGCTCGGTATTCTTCTCCCCCGATCTAAAAGCAGCTTGGACCAACAATTAAAGGTAACGAACCTACTGCTATTACTAGGGGGATCATGGCGATGGGCCAATTTTCAAAAATGTTGAACTATCCCTTTAACATTATAATGTATGCTGATGATGCTGTTTTATATAATGTATGCTGATGATGCTGTTTTATAGAAGTGCAACCGAGGCCTTATACAACCCATGGGCCTTCACACTGAACGCGACAGACGCAAATACAATCGCTTCAGACGCTTGTATCGCGCCGCTTAAAGGGATAGTTCACCCTAGAATGATATTTCGCTCATTATCTACTCACCCTCATGTTGACTAAGGGCTGGAAGAATTTCCAGAGTCCACCGTCCCTTCTCTGAGTTACAGGGGGTCTCGGCGTAGCAGTGCATTTCAATGCAACGGTTGCAAAGGGACACCAGAGCTCTTCGTAAAAAAACACACACAAAAAAACATCCAAATACCTCCATGATGCTCGTATGTAATGTCCGTCTTGTGCTGAAGCCCCAAATTGCGTAATTGTCCCGAAAAAAATTAAATAAGTCTATATTTTAAGCTTGTTTGTAGCGGAAGCTTCTCGAAGCTCCTCTTCCTGGTCCGTCCAAATCTCGCGTGATTTGCGCCGGCGTCAGTGCGGTTACTGCGAATCACGAAATTCTTCCAGCCCTTAGTCAACATGAGGGTGAGTAGATAATGAGCGAAATATCATTCTAGGGTGAACTATCCCTTTAATCATTTTGGATCATTCTCGTCATTCGCGCCATTGCGCTAGACGCTCTAGACGCTCCGCCTGCTCATGTTGGAACCGGTGATCTCAACCCGTTCTCGTTCCACAGCGATCGAGGCTCATATCACCACCGCTGCTGCTCTGTACTACCGCTGTACAAGTCAGAAACACCAGAAAACCACATCATCGCGCTATTTACATTGATTTACAATGTAGAGTTGCCGCTCAGTTCGCGTCTATCGCGTTTGGTGTGAACGGCCCTTTACAGTAAAGGTTGAAAAGACTGTAACCATGTTCTCTACCAACAGGTGTAAACTCTGATTGTAGTAAATGGGTAAAAAATAAAACATGTAGAGCAATGTAAACCCCTGGGGTGGGGGTGTAGCTCTTATTCAACACTCACACCCTCTAAAGGGCGTGTCAAACAGTTGAGTAACACACTGAAATATAATTTAGCAAAGTTACGAAACATAAGAAACATGCAAACCTCAATGCAACGATCATCCTCATTTTTTGTACTGCATCACATCCTGGTCATAACCCAAACCCCTAGATATGGTGGGGGAGACTGGAGGCAGTTGCAACACTTTTTACATTTTTCTCAGTTACTCAGAAACTATTTGGACTCGGCTCATCAAACTTTTATAGATTAAACACACATGTGTCAGCTAATTAGTCATACCATTTAAAGATGGTTACATAAGACACATCAATCACAATGTTCATTTGAATGGAAGAATCCAGACGTGGGGACGGTTGCAACACGGATCAGGGACATATTAAACATACATTCAATTTCACTAATTAACTTTTGATTTTTGTCTCAATAAGCATAGTATTTCTAAAATATGCATTGTCTTACAATAATACTATAGTATTATTTAGTTATTTAGTAATATTTATCAGAGAACAGTTGGAGTTTTGTTTTGCGTAGAGCATAGACCTTGAGTCAATGTGCAGAGGTTAACAGTGTTAGCTCAGTGTGAGACAAGGAGAATGGAACTATTTTCAATACAAAAAACTTTTATAAACATGTACTCTACTTTTGAATGATTTATTCACTGTATGACATCAAATACATTTACTTCTCTATAGGAAAATATACAGTACAGTATGTGGTTACTTCTGTCCCATAGGATAAGATACAACTACAAATTGCATATTTCATTATAGGAAGTTATCTGGAGAATTATTTTGAAATCTTAGTCTCTCATGGTTTAATATAATTGGCTGTTCTGTTCATCATGAGGAATAAAACAGATATATTGTGCCCATTTTAAGCTAAAAATGTTTCATTTTATACATTTGCATTTACATTTACATGTGCAGTTGTTGCAACCGTCCCCTCCCTGTCAGTCATGACACAACATCATGTACTAGCTAGACACAATGACACTGACACATCTAACCATGTCATTTATAGTCAACAAAACAGTGATTTAAACCAGGTAGGTTTGGATTCATTCATACAAAAGCTCAGGACAGTCTGACAAAAATACAGCTCAGGAAAAAAGCGACTTGCATACCCTAAAAACAACTTAGTCTCAGTACAAGCAGGAGCAGAAGCTGAATATGTCTTTTCTATTCTTGGTGGTCGAGGGTCGAACTGTGAATGTGCAGTGTGAGTGTTTCTGATGGAGAAATGAGGCTGGTTGCAACCGTCCCCAGTCTCCCCTAGTTTGAGTTTTGAAAACTTGATCATACTGTTATTCATTCAAATGTCTGTTTACTCCACAGAATGTTTTACAGTGCTTCTGCTCCCCTCCTGAAAAGGTTTGTTAAACTCTCTTTATTTCTTCTTTCTCATGTGTGACCGTGAGTCAGTGGACGGTGCTTACCACAGAATTTACTTTATGTACAAATCCCAAAACACTCTCATGCTTATCAAAGCACTGGTTGTTGAGTAAGAGAAGCTGCTCACAGTGTTGAGTTCCATGGGACTGAGTGTTATTGATATGTGTGTGTGTGTGTGTGTGTGTGTGTGTGTGTGTGTGTGTGTGTGTGTGTGTGTGTGTGTGTGTGTGTGTGTGTGTGTGTGTGTGGTTCTTAGAGGAGGTGAGGAGTGTGTGCTGGTAAAGTTCTGTTCTGCATCTCCATGACTTGGCCTGTTCCCTCTCTCGTTAGTTTGTTTTATCTACTTTTAAAGTCTTCATATCATTTTAATCCTGTCATAGGTCAGTGATTTCACAGTAATATAGTAACTTATCTCTCCACCTGTTCTTACCTGCCCAGAGAATATATACAGGTGGGAATGAGCAAATGTTGCTATAACCTGGCTCAATACATCTTTCTTGTCCTTAATGATTAATGTTTTTTGTGCATCGTCCCTGTTTTAAATATGTTATAATCTAACAACACACAGACTGTATGAAGGTTGAAGGTTATTTTATTATTTTACATAATAAATAACAACTGACAACTTAAATGTCAACAGTAGATTCATGTGACAGAAGCAGGAAGTGACGATGGGACAAGAGGAAGTGATGTCATCACAGCCGGTGGAGAAGAGTCTGAAGGACCTCGTGGTTCCTCGTGGTCCAGAGTCCAGACCAAGACGGAACTGGACCTTTAACAGCAGATGTTCCCACAGCGTCAGAAGCTACGTCCTTCAGAGGCTGAGTCCTTCACAACAAAAATTCTAAATCTATCCAAGAATATTTGTCTCATTTCTAGTCAAAACAAACTCATTCTACTTAAAATAAGACTCATCACATTAAAAGCAGCTTGTTTTTAGACACTTTTTACTTCTTTCAAGCTGATTTTCACTTGAAATAAGTAGAAAAATCTGATAGTGGAGCAAGTTTTTCTTTCTTATTACAAACACAAAAAACTTTTCTACTTATTTCAAGTGAAAATGATCTAAAAACAAGTTCATTTTTAGGTGATGAGTCTTATTTTATGTGGAAAGAGATTAGGTTTGACTAGAAATTAGACATTTTGACAAGAAATAAGACAAATATTCTTGGAGAGATGTTGAGTTTTTGCAGTGGATGTGTCCTTCAGAAGATGTGTCCTTCAGAGGCCTTTGACGGTGTTGGGACGAGGTCTGTCCCAGTGTCCGGTCTTCTCCGTGGTGGCGTCCTGTATCCAGCTCTGAAGGCTGCGACCTCTGAAGGACGAGGAGGAGGAGGTAGGTGGGTCAGGAGATCCTGGAAAAACGGTTTTCACAGGTTGGTTTTGAAAACACACAATTCAAAAGTCCAATCCCCCTTTTCCTTCTTCCTTCTTCTCTCTGAAGCAGGAACAGCCAATGGTTGTTCAGCGTTGGGTTCAGGTCGAGGTGAAGCCTTGTCATCTTCTGTTGTACTCTGTAGTTTGGCCTTGGTTTCTCTACTCTCTCTGTGTTACAGATCCACCGGAGCTCCATCTCTCTGCACCAGAGGCTGCCTTCATCAACTCCTGCTAACATTTCCATGTTTTTCACATTCTCTGTTATAAACTGTTGTCTTGTCTGTAACAACATCTCTGTCCTGGGTGATGATCCCTCCTCTGTTGCTCACCCTGAGCTTTCTCCTGGTTTTCCCAGTTAAAAGGGTTTCCATGGAGTTTTTCCTCAGTGGATGTGAGGGTCTAAGGACAGAGGATGTTGTTATGATGGGATGTAAAGCCCTTTGAGACAAACTGCTGGTAGAAACGGGCTATACAAATAAAATTGCCTTGCCTTGCCTCGCTGCACGTAAAGAAAGAAGCTCATACTTAAAACCGCTGCTCGCCACAGTATCGTCGAAAGCTGAAGCATCGGAAACTTTCCAGCAGCTTTTATTCATGGCTCATTCACAGGTAAGAAAACACCTGACATCATAGTAAACCAGAGGATTACTGACGCTGTCTGAGCACGCACAGTCGCACACCGTTAGTGAACAGATGGCTGGTTTTTTGTTGTTGTTTTTTTGGTTTATTGTTTGCACTATAATAAAACATTACAAACAAAGAGTATATCACATAAAAGAAAAATAAAATACAATAGATAATATATGATAAACTACAATGAATCAGTGCTGGAGAGGTTAGAAACCCTGGGAGGGCTTATCCAGAACCTCTCCATTAAAATAAATAAATAAGTAAAATTAACTAATGAATTAATGAGAGAAAAAGAAACCAAATAACCAAAATTAGAAATGAATCAAAAGATAAATTGAAATGAATCAAGAGAATCAAGAGATAAATTACAATGGCAACTATTTTAAAAAAAAGAGAGAGAAAAAACCACAGAGTATTCAGACAATCAGACGATCTTTTAATTTCCTTCTATAGACGGATAGGGAGGGAGAGCTGTTAGTCAGGTGGATATACTTGTTCCATTAAGTTGCACCTTTATATCTGATGTAAAACTGAGCTCTAGTGGTGCAACAGAGGTGAATATGCAGCAGCTTAGAGAGCCCAGTTGTTCTGGAGTGAATGTTTGAGTTATTTTGAAAGTATTGTTGGAAATGAAATGGAAGTGTGTGTGACCCTGATACTGGACCTTGAAGACAAAAACACACGTTTCCACAGTGTTGACACATCAAGATCCAATGTGACATTCAAACTGACTGGTTGGTGTTTTTACTGGATGCTCCGTCCCACTGGGGACTGGACCTTTATCATTCCATTACTTTCCTGCAATCAGGGTTTCAAATAATACAATAATAAAAGCTCCAGAAATAATCCAACCTCTAACCTTAACTCTTTAACATAAACACCCGGCGTCTGTAGTTCAGTCATCATCATCATCATCATCATCATCATCCTCATCCTCATTCCAGTAAAAGTGAAAATTCAACAGAAACAACAGAAGATTCAGTGGATTGATGTGACCGCCTCAGTGTGATGTCACTTCCTCCAGGAGCTTCATGTAAACGGACGTTTTCCTGAAAGTGTTGAAGCGTTTCCCCGTCACACACACACATTTACACACATTTACACACATTAACACACATTAACACACACACACACACATGGACTGTTTTAACTCTGCTTATCGCTGGCTCAGTGTTTGCACTTTTATTGTATGACTCTTCCTGTTTGCTTGGGAATTCCTCCATGATGATGATGATGATGATGATGACGAGGGGCTGCAGGGAAATTCCTCTGCTCTGAGTCTGGTTAGACCACCACCACCACCACCACCACCACCACCAAACACACAGGGAATTATTTCTAGGAAGCTCTTGTTTTCCTCTAAGCAGGTCAGACCCTGTTTGGTGAACGAAGCTGCTCTGAAGCTGCAATAAGAACACACTGTTAAACATTAATAAATACTGAATTCATTATAAC
The DNA here is from genome assembly GCF_905171665.1 of Trachurus trachurus. Taxonomy (NCBI): domain Eukaryota; kingdom Metazoa; phylum Chordata; class Actinopteri; order Carangiformes; family Carangidae; genus Trachurus; species Trachurus trachurus. Next base: position 640,642 of record NC_139913.1, read on the forward strand.
ACATAATACTCATTAGTATTAGTAACAGTTTATAAACAGTTAAAAATGTTATGCTCATCATTGATAAGGACTTCTACATACTAATGAGTATTCATGCATTATAAATGAAGAATTCAGTATTTATTAATGCTTAACAGTGTGTATTTATTATAAAGTGTTATTGTTTTTTCCAGATGCTAACCCACTAATATGACCTGCTGCATAGACCAAATATTTAAACTGACACACACAGAGCTAAACCTCTTCTCAAGTCTCCACAACTTTAAACACATTTTCTGTTTCACACACATTTTAATTCAAAATGTCACTTTTTAAATTCACTGAACACGGTTCTCTGCATGAGACACGACACTCTGACAGAAAGTCACATGTTTGCTTCAACGCTGCCGTTCTGCAGTGGAAAAACATTTGCACACCGGTGGACAGAAAGGAAAGGAGCGGAACAACGTGGACTTGGCAAAGAAACTCCTGCACACTTTCTTCTTACTTGCAATATTGTCCCATATAATAATAATATAATAATGTCCCATTGGTTAGGTTTAGGAAATGAAGAAAGGAGTTGGTTAAGTTTAGTAAAAAGACCCGGTAGAGGCTAGACAGGCCAGATAGAGAGAGAGAGAGTCCAGATAAGTAGAGAGAGTCCATCGACCAGCAACAGCCGGGAACATAGGACCTTTTTTGGGGAAAAGCGGGGAACATGGGACCTTTATTTTGGAAAAAGGAAAAAGGGTCCTATGTTCCCCAGTGTGTATTGCGACCGGGGAACATAGGACCTTTTTTCAAAAAGAGGGTCCTATATTCCCTGTTCGGGGAACATGGGACCCGGGGATCATAGGTACGCTCCCCAAAAAGGTCACGTCCTGTAATGTTGGAGGTCTCTGACTACGTTGTTATACTGCAGCTGTGAATAAAGAGACTCCTGTGTCTCCAGCAGCTGATTCCTCTGTGATCCTCAACTCTTCAGGTGTGAACAGCAGCTTCAGCTGAACTCTCTGTCCCTCATGATTCACAGTGAGACACCATGACTCACCTGTCACAGTGACAGAGAAGGAGTGTTACCACATCAGCTCTGTTTGCAACATCATCGCTCACACTCCACAGTGAACCACATCCACACACCAGGAGGTGGCGCTAGAGAGAGAGCTGAAGAACAGCTGAAGAACATGTGAACAGTGTTGGGAAAGTTCACTTTCTACAGGAACTAGTTCAAAGTTCAGTTCTCAAATTTTAAAATGAAATGCGTTCAGTTGACGTTCGCCAAAATATGAACGAGTTCATTGAACGCATTCAGGCACAACACTGCATGTGAAGAACATGTGAAGAACAGAGCTAACAGCTGCTAATGCTAACGGTAGCAGGTAGGTGAGTGTGAACTCTGCTCCCGGGCTTAACGAGGCCAAAAAGCAGTGAAAAGATGATTTAATTCACTGAAATAAAAAGTTAATAAAAAATGAAACAAATAAAAACTAAACTGAACTGCAGTTTTGTTTTCCTGGTCCTTTTTCTCACTCGAATGCAGAGCATTTAAAAGCTTGACTTTTGATTGAGCTCCAGGTGACGGGTAAAGAACAATATTAAAAGTTGTGGTAAACCATCAGGATCAACTTTAAATCAAACTATTTATTTTAATCTGAGACATTGCTTGTGCGGCCGGTCCATTTACACAACGACTTTCAGAAAAGATAATTTAATAAAATTGGAAAAAGTCAACAAATTCCTACTTCTCAATGATTTTGCAATGGTGCCATTTTTGTGGCTTCTGATCTTAAAGCTTGTTTATAGAGTGAGAATCGAGGTCTAGTGGCTGAGTCAGTGGCCTGGTGATGCAATAGGACAAATGTGAAAGAACCATGGCATGAAGATATAAACGAGCTGCCTTAAAGGAGAGGCATGACCTGATGAGTCTAAAACAGTTCAGACTAGTTTTTACAGTTTTAGAATGTGCTTCAAACTTAAGTTGAGGATCTAGAGTTATACCTAAATATTTAGCTCATTTACCACCTCAATTTCTTTACCGACAATAGTGATTTGAAATTTCTCTAGGACTTTCTTTCTTATTGAGAAGCACATTGATATTAAGTGTTAAGTGATTCCTTTGTAGCCATTCTGAAACAGTAACCATCTGTCTGCTTGAGATAGGCTATCTGAGGCTTGACGGGGATTCTTTGCTGAAACATAAAACACTGTGTCATCAGGATACATCTGACATTCAGTGTCTGTACGAAATGGTCGGCAAACCATTTATGTCTAACTGAGTGTTCACACCAAAAGCTTCCAAAGCGTCAAAACGCCGGAAGTCAATTCATTTTCAATGAGAGCCGGCGACACTGAGCCACCAAAGCGTCAACAGGCGTCACCAAACGAGAAGTTGAGCCTTGGTTAACTTTATGGTAATTAGCTATGACGCAGTAACCGGCGGCAACCTGTCAGAATAGAGATGTGCTTCGGCTCCATTTTTTCTCTTCTTTTTTTTGTCCTTCAACTCTCCAATGACCAGCGCAATTGAACTTTGACGTCAGTCACGTGACGAGTGGCCAAAACGGCTAAAAACATTTGCCGTTTTGGGAGCTGTCTTGTCTGAAGCGCAGCCTCGACTCGCCTCGAGCGTTTTTGACACTTATTTGGAAGCTTTTGGTGTGAACGCACAGTAAGCAAAAAAGAACAGGACCTAAACCTATTAAACTCTCTACAAAAACTAATAAAACAAAACAAATGAAATCAGGAGCAATAGAATAAAGAGCAGCAGCAGCATGAGCAGTGTCCTGGGGGAAGTCCTTCAGTGATTCCTGATAGTTGGATCAGTCAGAGTTGCTGTAACTGCTAAGTGGAAGTTGGAGCGATGTGGTTTTGGGGGTGGGGGGGGGTGATGTCAGCGGTCCAGACAGTGGGCGGGGTGTGTGTCTGAGGAGATGCTGCCGACCTTCTTCTTCCTCTTGTGGTCGGTGTAGATGCCGTCCAGATGTGGAGCAGAGGAGGTCCAGCTGCACACTGCAAAAACCCAACATCTTACCAAGAATATTATAGCTTGTTTTTAGTCAAAACAAATCTAATTCTACTTAAAATAAGACTCATCACATTAAAAGCAATTTGTTTTCAGGCACTTTTTACTTCTTTCAAGCAGATTTTCACTTGAAATAAGTAGAAAAATCAGAAAGTGGAGCAAGTTTTTCTTTCTTATTACAAACACAAAAAACTTGCTTTCACTGGCAGATTTTTCTACTTATTTCAAGTGGAAATTAGTTTGAAATAAGTGAAAACTGTCTAAAAACAAGTTAAAGAGATTAGTTTTGACTAAAATTGAGACATTTTGACAAGAAAAAGGACAAATATTCTTGGAAAGATGTAGAGTTTTTGCAGTGCAGCTTGTGCAGCAGCTCTGAATGTCTCAGCTTCCTCAACACAAACAGTCGTAGCTGGACTTTGTTGACCAGGCTGCAGGTGTTGAAGGTCCACGTCAGATGATTCACCAGAGTGACTTAACTCCAAGGAACTCCACTGTTTCTCCGTGTGCATGAAGGAACAATAACTGTTTATCAGGGAGTCCAGTGAACACACACAACCAGCTGTGTTTGACTTTCAGGTGAGGCGTTGTTGACATCTGGGGCCTCATTTATCAAAGAGGGTGTAAAACTGCTACTAAATATTTGCGTACGGCGAAAAGACGAAAATGGCGTACACCCATATGGTCAGCACGTGCATATTTAATTAGCCATGTGCGCTCTGTGGAGCGGCTACAAAGTGACAACAAAGTGACAATGGGGACAACGGGCGGAGGGCGGGGGAAAGAAGCGGAACTTCTCCGCTTCTCCGAAAGCAGATACACGGCGATATCGGGCAATAACTCAGTCAGAAAAATGATCTTGCATTTTAATAAGCTACAATAAAAACAAAAACCTCCCAAATCTCAACAAAAGGGAGCAGAAAGAAGAAGAATCTTATGTAATCTGTCCCTTTATCAACGATAGTTACCATTACTTTGCAGCCTTTCCACTACACAGTTACAGCTCTACTGGACTCGGTTTAGGTCATTTTCCATTACAGCTGAGTCCTTCCTCCTCAGGCTGCGTTGTCTCGCTCTTTATTCTCGCCTCTCGTCAGCTCCAAACACACGTGCACCTCGTTAACTCAGGTGACAGAATAATAACAGTCTCAGTAGCTGCAGATCAGTGTGCGCTGCTGCCGATGTGTTTTTAAACTTGGATGGTTTGATCCTTGTCGGACGTCACACTAGAGTGTGTAAAAGCAAAAAAGCAAAATCCTCAATCCGCTCTGTTTATCAATTAACATAGAGCCTAGTGTTATTATAGAGCGGGTTGGATTGCCAGCATCAACGGTCCACCACTACCACAATTACTTCCATAAAATCCTACTGTGCTCTTCTAAATGTACTCCGCTCCTCTCTCCCTCTCACACTGCAGTTCTCTGACTCAGCAACGGTGTCGCCAATTCCTCCTGTTCCTCAAAAAAGGCCTAAATCACGGTACGCCAGGGTCAAAATGGGTGTAAATGTCCGCACTTTTTCCCGTCAGGTTTTGGTTTGATAAATCCCAAATTTGGCGGAGAAAATTGCGTACGCACAAAACGGGGGGAAAAGGGTGTAAAAAAAAGTGTATCCACAATGATAAATGAGGCCCCTGGTTCTTATGAAGGAGTATTAGGGCCAGCCAAAAAAAACAAAAAAAAACAGCCAAAAAACAAAATAAGTCAGGTAAAAAAAACAAAAAAAACTGCAGGCTTGACCACGTACCACAACAAAGCGACAAGCGACTGTCGGCTCCATGACAGCAGCAGAGTGACAGACAGGCTCTTGCAGTAGTATTTGTAGTAGTATTAAAGACTACAAATACTACAGGAGAGGAGGAGAGGAGATAGGTCTATCCTGTAGTATCCTGTATAGTATTTGTATTTGTAAATAGTACAGGAGGAGGCAGAGACCGATCGCGGTGGTCTAGTCACGGAGGTGTCTCCAGTCACATTTAGTCACGTTAGCTCATCTAACGTCTCTATGTAACTTATAAATGATTGTGTATGTGTGTTTGTTTTGTTTTTTTTTTTGGGGGGGGGGGGGGGGGGGGGGGGGCAGCCATAGATATGGGGGACAGCAATGAAGAACATGCATTGCTGATTGCTGTACGTTAGCAGCAGGGGTTGGACACGGAAGTGATTCGTGTGCTGATTCTGAAGTAGGCCTACTGTACCGCTTAAGTTTCCTTCTTTTCATTGTCATACTCCGGCATTGAGTCAAAGTTAATCGGCTTTATTGTTCACTTTTATGGCAGCCTGTCTGTCACTCTGCTGCTGTCATGGAGCCGGCTGGCTTTTTTTTTTTTTTTTTACCTGACTTTTTTTTCCCTTGCACTGGATTTTTGTTTTTTGGGCTGTTATTTTATTTTTTTGGGCTGGCCCTAATACTCCTTCGTAGGTTCTTTGTTTCCCCAAGAATCAAAAATACATTAATAAACAAGAGAAAGTTTTAAAGTTTCTTATCAAAGTTTATTTTCACATTATTCAGTCTCTTTACAACACAAACACTCTTCTTCTCTCGCTCTGCTCCTCCTCCTCTCCACCTGCTTCACTTTCACTTCACTTTCACTCTACACTCATCATCATCTTCATCATCATCACTCATCTCACTTCCTCTGATCCACCTTAAACAAACCAGATCCACCTTAAATGGCGCTGTGGTGGAGAACCACTGACCTGCAGCTTATTACAACAAGATCATGAATGTTCAGTGAAGAACATCTGGCAACAGGTTTGTTCAATATGAACGTTTCTCCTGTTCACAATTACACTGTAAAAAAACAACAGTGTTGGTTCAGTGCTGGTGCAACGATACACACTCTCTACGTACATACACGTACTTACATGTACACATGTACTCAGTATACCTACAGTACACACATGCATATTCTGTACCTGTGTATTTAATACACAGGAAATGTACAGAGTCACAGTAAATCTCCTTGTGCAACATTTTTCTCTTGACTTCAGATCCTTCTTCAACGAAATACATTCTTGAACAGACTCAGTCGAAGTTGTGGAATGTAAATAAATGGAATGTAAATAAATAAATAACATATATATAATATATATATAGAGGGTATGCGTTTACGTCACGTTGCCCTCGGCAACACCCGCCTTCGTTCCTTTCTGTGTTTTTAAACTTTGGCGGCTCTGCCACTCGTCTTTTTGCCGCTCAGTGGACGTTCCACAGCGACTTCTGAGTACTGTGACGTCACGTGCATACCCTCTATGAAAATAAAACAGACAGTAATAATCAGTCTTTAGTGCCCCATGGCTTCAGTCCTCATCAGTCCACAGACTCTTATTCCGTGCACAGCGTGCCGGCCAGGCGGTCCCAGTGGGTGAAGTAGGGGGCGAAGTTGCACCTGGACTTGAGGTGGTGCAGGTCGTGGTGCTTCGCGCCCCCGTACAGCCCCAGAGGCACCAGGCGGTGTGTGGCCCAGGGCAGGTCGTAGCCACAGTGGTCCTCCACCGACAGCCAGATGTTGAGCAGGAAGAAGGCCAGCTCGGTGAGGGGGTGGCAGCCCAGCAGCACCGGGTTGGCCGCGGCGAAGAAGCCCAGACTCAGAGTCTCCCAGGCGCCGGAGTACTCGGTGGTCAGGGCCGAGGTGGAGGTGAAGGTGTGGTGCACCTGAGGAGCAGAGGAGGAGCATTGATTATTGACTGATCATAAGTGAATCTTCTGTTTATCTGAGAGATTATTAGATCATTGACATTGTGACGGTCATCAATTCAATTCAATTCATTTACTAAAGGGACAACGAGGAGTTTCTCAGAACGAAAAATTCATCTAACGTACATGAACAGACATCAACATCAGACCAGACATTTACATACAGACTATACATTTAACACAGATGGAGTTTGGAGATGAAACAAACCTTGTGGAAGGTGCGGTAGAGCCAGGGGACCTTGTGGTGCAGCAGGTGCCAGACGAAGCTCTGGAAGTCGAAGAGCAGGAGGCAGACCAGCACCTGGGCCAGCAGCCGGGGGAGGGGCGGGGCTTCCTCCGGCAGCTGCACCGGCCTCAGGTACCAGTGCATCACGGTGAGCGGGAAGATGAAGACCAGGTGGTTGTAGAGCGTCAGACTCAGGGCGCTCCCGGCCGAGTCCCAGCTGACGGAGCTCTGAGGCTGCAGCTTGTAGCGGCGCACCGCGGCCCAGCGGGCGGACAGCAGGTCCAGCAGCAGGAAGGGCAGGCAGCAGCACAGGTAGATGCCGACCGAGAAGAGCACGGGGAAGAACGGCGAGTGCAGCAGGGAGGAGTGTCCCAGCAAGAAAGTCCAGAGCGGCTGCAGAAACATGCTTCCATCAGAGTCGTTCAGAGCTTAGTTACCGACGGAGAGTTTCATCACCGGCTTTTATAAAGTCTCACTGGCCGCACCCCCCGAACTCCACCCCCACGCCCTTATAGGGTCACCCTTCCTGCTCTGTCAATGGGTTAGTTGGGTTGTTACATGTCCCGGGGCGCTCTTCCAGTCCAGCCCTCACAGACTCCACCACTGCCAGAGAGCACGCCTCTATGTTTACTGGAAGTGTGCGAGTGTGTGTGTGTATTGTGGCCCACTGTCAAATCTTAACATCAGTGAGTCAGCGAGTGAGACCTTCCTGCCTCCTTATTGTAGGTCAGAAACAACTCTGACTTACGATAAAGGAATTACAGTTTATTTACTTAATATTATTCATTTTTACAATGAACTAACACAGACAGAGAGAGCTCCAGGTTTCTTTATTGTTCATGGACGGAGCAGTTTACTGTCAGTATTAGTCCAATGTTGCTTGTCACAACTGTGTGTAGTTTGTGATTAATATCTGATGGTTTGGTCAGATCTGATCCAAGAACAGTTGTTTTCAGTCTGTCGCTCACACACCTTGTGCATGTTGAAAGTAAAAGGTAAATGATCAGTCCCAGACCAGACGCAGTCAACAACACTGTGTGGTCATGATAACATGAGAGGAGGATAAGTGTTGTCCCGTTGTTTACAGCATCTGGACCTTCAGACTTTCACTTACAGCTGAAGTCAGTCCAGGACTGGAGTCTTTAGCAGGCGGAGGGGAACTGGACCTCTGCGCCCTCTGGTGTTGAAACCAACACCAGCAGAAACTGATGGGGCTGGTTTGTTCCTGAAGGCCTGTGAAGGCAGCACGGTGACATCTAGTGGTTGGTTGCAGTCACTGCACCTCACTGGTTGTAATAGTTTTTCAACGGACAGGGATTGTAGACTTCAGCCACAGCATCCTAGTGTGGTTTGGAAGCTGCACCAAGGCTGAGAGGAATGCCCTATGAGAGTAATAAACACCACACAGTCCAACACCAACACACCCCTCACCCCTCAAAGACATCTACTGGTCCCAATACCGACAACGGGCAAACAACGTAGTAAAAGACTCAAAGCAAGGCAAGGCAATTTTATTAGTATAGCCCATTTTTACCATCAGTTTGTCTCAAAGGGCTTTACATCCCATCATAACAACATCAACATCAATCACACCAACCTCCACTTCACTCTTCTGCCCTCTTGAAAGTGCTTTAGATACTTGAAGGCCTGCACATCAAGATACCAGGACAGTTTTTATTCTTGTGCCAATAAGGAGCTGAACAGCAACTCTGTCATGAAACTAAAATACATTTATCAGCTAGAAGATTTTTCCCCTACAAACCACAGGAAGCCAAATTACTGTCTGATACGTTTCCTTCTGGAGAAAAGAGGTTTCCTCAAGACAGCATGAGACAGCATTCACTCTGAGCAAAACAAACAGGGTTCTCGTTCTGATAAATGAACATAAACAAATTAAACTCTTCTCTTTACAACATGTCAGAGAGGACAATTAGTTTCAGTTTTGTTTCTTCGTCTGAACGTAGGTCTCAGTTTCTGTGACATCTCTCAGCTGATCCATAACTGGTCCATAAGCAGCCGGGTCCATAACTCTCCTGCTCATCATCAGCTTCAGTCCTGGTCTGGGTGTTTTCTGTTTTGCAGCTGAATCTTAACTGATTGTTTCATCATGAGGTGAGTTTACTTCACTCAAACAAAGAAATAAAAGGACAGCAATGTATTATTGTTATTATTGTATTAGTCTAATCTGATGGTCCCTAAATGTCTCTTCAGATTAGTTTGTTCAGTCTTCTCCAACACTGAACTTTTATAAAGGTGAAGAATAAAAAAAAATCCAGTACAGGATTAATTGATATTTTAATGTCCACCTTGTTTGGGAAACTTAAAACCCTGTTGGTTTTAAATATTAGATCTGAAGCACTTCAGTGAACAGGCTTTTCTCTGGGATCCAGTTGTTTTTGGGTGCCTGTAGTTTGATGCTGTTCAGTCGCACTTGTTCTCAAAATGGAGCTAAACGGCAACAAAACAAAGGGAGTGTTGTCTAATATAAACAAGTTGCCAGCAGTTTTCTGTTCATCCCACAACACCCTCCACAGATCCCAAGTCATCTCAGTTGATGAGAACACTTCTCTTCAGTGTCACTTTGATCCTTCTGAATTAAGTAAAAATTAAAAAGTTGTGTTTTTAGTTGAATGTTAGGAAAATAGCTCGTAGCCTCTTCCTGATCCCGGTGACGTCATTTACACAAATTCCTCTGCCAGTTTTACAGATGTTGGACATGATTTATAGAGCACTAAGATTTACAACAGGCTGTAAACGTGCACTTCGTTCTCTCTGAAACTAGTTGTCATATGTACGTATACAGACTTTTACAGTGATGCTCACTTCACCTGTAGATCCATCCTTGGAGTACTGCCAACATAGTATAGTTACAGTCTACACTCCCAGACCTTTAACACCATCAGTATCGTTTCCTCAGCACTTGGCAAAAAAGCCTTTTCCTGCTCCGCCCATTCCACCTGCTACAGCATCGTCTGGAGTTATCCAGCTTGATCCCAATGAGGAATTTTCAATTTATCTGGAAAAACCTTATTGGAAATTTGTTCTTGTTTTTGGTTTTAAGTATATTGATCTTTTCCAACTCAATACTTCAACTTGAATGTTGTTTGTTCTGGACTAATACATGTGTTTGTCTGCAAACAATTGTGTGTCTGTTGAAACATGTCTCTTGAGGTCTCTTGCCTCAGTGAGATTATGTTACTATTCTGGAACTGGACCAAAATGCCGACACAGACACTAGAACACAAAGGCAATGTGCATAAACGCAGATGATCCAACAAAGAGCAATGAGAAAACATACACAAAAAAAAAAATACACAAGGGAGAAATGAAACACAGGAGGGGCAACCAAACATAGGTGAGACACATGAGGTGATCTCTGCTTGAAAAAGGTCCTGTGGACCGAAATGTTGTTTGTTTTATTAAAGTCTTTTGCAAGTGCCTTGACAGTGTGCGGGAGACCCTTTTTTCCTTTGTTCACTCCTAACCTATGCTCCAACGCACCTGTTTTTTAAGATTTTTTAGGTGTGCATCAGCCTCCACACCTTGACACATGAGGTGATGACAGGAAGAAGACCACAGGGAGGCAAGAGACAAGGACCTTCAAAATAAACAGGGAACAAGGGACAAACCATAACACCCCCCCTAAGGGTTGGATTCCAGGCATCCTACCAGAAGACCAACACTGACAAGGGTGGGTGGTGAAAGTTTAGAGGAGGAACACAAGGGAAAGACAACAAGAACCACGTAGAACAAGAAGACCAAGACTCTGGAGGCCAGCGGGGAAGCTGGCCATGAAGATACTGGAGGACCGCCGGTCAGATGGACATGAAGTCCGTCTGGGAGAGTCAGCCGAGACCACCGAAGGTGAAAGCATCGAGGCATCGGACTGACATGGTGCCAAATCAACACTGGCTGGACACTGGAGATGGGAGTCAGAACCAATGAGACAGATCTCGGGACTGCTGGGCACCAGGCAGGAACCAGGAGACCGGGGGCTGAGTCACATCAGAGCTGGGGAGTGCAGAGGACTGGCATCTTGACCAGAGCCCAGAATGAGGCTGGGGCTGCTGACGGAGGCAAGAGGAAACCTCACTGCATGGCCTTGCAGAAGGTGTATCTGAGACCAACAACTCCTTTCTGTCTTTACTGCTTAATAAACAAAGAACTCAAAAAGAGTCAACATCTGAGGTCTGGTCTATGTTTCTGGAACCTGACCCACATGCAGACAGGCTGGAGAAAATCCCAACTGACACAGGCCAATGGCAGGGTTCAGTCAGTCAAATCCAGGACCTTCCTGCTCAGTGGTAACAGTGCTGACCACTGCCTCCTGTGCTGTTTAAACAAGAATAAATGAGAGTTAACCCGACAGTTGTGTGCCCATGGCTTGCCAACTCCATGATGTTTGTCTCTTCCAGTGATTCCTGCAGCACTCTACACTCCAGACTTCTTCGGCTGCAGAGTCGCTTCACCTGGGATCTGAAGAAGGACGACCTGGATCTGGAAAACCTCAGCATTCGACTCCAGGACGACCTAGAGCTTCAGCTGTGGCAGGATGGTTCTGGGGCTCGCTCCTTCAGCTTCTTGGCTTACGTCAGGTACAGTAGCTAAAATATCTTTATTTCGGATGTGTTAACTTACTGTACATTCTCAAGACTATTTAAACTAAAGTAAAACTTGTAAACACCATCATGTGGAAAATGTCTCTCCTCAGGTATCTCCAGGATCAACCAGAGGAGGCTGAGTCACTTCTCACCCAATCAGAGAAGAGTACCAGACAGTTTTATGGCGAGGAGAGCGAGAAGCGGCTCATTGTGACGTATGGAGACCTGGCCTGGCTGAAGTACCACACTGGACACTGCGAAGAGTCAGAAAGCTACTGTCAGAAGGTCGATGACATCCTGATGAGCATCCAGACGCTGCTCTATGAGAACTCGTATCAGCTCCAGATTCAACTCTGTCCAAGTCACTCACTCTTCCTTCTGTCAACAGTCCAAGTTTCCAACTGGCGGTTCCACAGATCTCCACCCAGAGGTGTACGGAGAGAAGGCCTGGACCTACCTTAAGTTTTCGAGGTCTTACTACGACGAAGCCATCGACTGTTTCCGCAAAGCATTGGAGCTGCAGCCTGATGACAACGAGTTGAATGCTGGCCTTGCTATCGCACTTTATCGCATAGAAACAGTAAGTTGCTGAAGGAAACTAAAACCTGAAACTCTTGGCTGAACCAAAGTTGCACATTGAGTGGGAGGATCCATTAGTGGTTACTAGGGATGGGTACTTTTCACATTTAGATCAATACGATGTCAATACCTGGTTCCTTGGAACCGATACCGGTTAGAGATGATTCATTATTCATACTAAATAATTAAAGTTTTGCTTTTAAAACAATTTAGCTAATTACAATCTCATTTACAGTCAGGTTCAGAAACATTCCAGGAATCCTCTGAAGAGTCTCCGGCCACCAAGCAGCTCCGCAGAGCTCTGAACATCAACCCTGATAATGCTGTCCTGATGTCCATGCTGGCTCTGAAGATGACGGAGTGCCATAAAAACCCAATCATGGCCAGAAACCTTGTAGAGAAAGCACTGAGGACCGAACCTGACAACCCTTATGTCACCCGGTACATTGCCAAGTACCTACGTTATCAGGTAGGTCAGAATAATCATAAACCATATTTCCAACCCTCGGTCTGACTCTGTCCTTTTTCTCTGAACTGGTGGTTGAAATATTCTTCCTGACCTTAAACAATCTGTATATCTGTGCCCATGTGACAGGGTGAAACTGAGCAGTCCATTGAGCTGCTGAAGAAAGCACTGAAGAGGACGAGTCAGTCATCCTTCCTCCACCACCAGCTCGCTCTGTGCTACAAGAAGATGATGATTGCTGAAAAGACCAAGAAGCCCAACGACAACCAAAGTATACACACACAGGGACGTGCACATGACTATAGAGGGGCAGGGGCTCAACATCAGAAAAGGGCAGTATGTACATTTTTTTTTAGGCCTTAATATCAAAATAAATACATTAAAATAAATTACAGTTACTATTTAGTCGGTAGAGAAAGCCTGCACGCCTTCAGGACTGCAGAGTCATGACTTCTGAACTGGTAGGCTGAGGCTAATATGGTATTGGGTGCACATTAACATGGCTTGCAGAAGAAAAAAAATTCATGTGCAAGTGCAAAATAGAAGTAGGCTAAGCCTACAGGCTACACACACAAAACCAAGAAATGACTACTGTGACTGCTACTGTGCATATTTCAGAACAGCAGCAATATTTACCACAGCAAAGTCACAATTACCAGTAACTCAATATCTGGAAACAAATTTAAATAGTCAGTGAAATCAAGCTGAGTGAGTGATTCCTCCTGTTGCTGCTGTTCACTACATTCAGGTGATGTTAGACAGAGGACGGGGTGGGGCTTATTCTTAACAAGCAGTTAGCTAAACAAACACAAATGAGCGCTTTTCTGAAATATGACTCATATTAAGCTCGTTGAATAAGTGGACGGCGACTTGTCAGAACCGACAAGGAAGTGATGTTGGTGGATTTATAACTCACAAGATTCGACACAAGTCGCTCCACTGTCACGTCTCATCTATGTGCGGGTTATCGATGAGGCAGCAGCCTCTACTTCTCTCTCTCTCTCTCGACGTGCATGTGAGAGAGCGCGCACCGCGGGGAAGCCCGGCCCCTCAGTGAGGGACAGAGCGGACAACACACACACCAACGTACATACACAATACCGTGTGTATTACAAGGAAATGCGTACGGTAGATAACCGTGGCATTTTTACAGCGCGGTTGTTTACATCCTCATGCACAACAGGAATGCATTTATTGAAAAAAAAAATGAAAAAAAAAGGGCACTTTTTAATATGAGGCAAAAAGGGCAGGGGCTCAAGCACCCTTTGGGCCCTATGTGTGCACGTGCCTGTACACACACATGCCTTAGTACTTTGCCCTGCCATAGAAACTCCATTAATCGGATTTACCTTTTATTGCACTAGAAGTGAAGCAGTGGAGGGATCTCACTATTCAACACCTTAAGAAAGCTGTCAAGATAAGGTCTTCATTTATTCTTGCGACTGCTGATCTGGCCCTGATGTATGGAGAGGAAAAGGACTTTAGCAGGTACTGTCTGTCCTTCTGTCTGGTTCTGTCTTGGTTTTGTCTTCTTTTCTTGGACTCATCATCATCTCTTTCAGGGCTGAGGAGCTGTTCCAGCAGGCCTTGAAGATGATTAAGTCAGAGTCAGAGAAGAGCATTTGGCAATTCGCCCATCGGTGCTATGCTGACTTTCATCACCATCACACCAAACAGCAGCCAGTGGCGATTGAACATTACACCCAGGTAGGTGTTTATCTACATGTGTCCAGCTAAAGGCCTTTGCACACTGAGTCACTTTTCTTTGTATGCGTTCTTTTAAACGCGTCACCCAACAAAAAAACGTTATGCACAGACGTCTTACAAACTGAGTCTGATGCGTTTTATTACCATGCGGTTTTATATTGTGTTCCAAACTTCGGAAAGGGAGACAAAAGTCATCACGCAGTGAGGATGACTTAGTGGTCCTCACATGTCAAAAAATAAAAAGAGAGAAAGAAAATATTGTGTCCAACCAATCCTGAGGACGTCAGGAGCAAAGCGAGCTTAGACATTTGGTTGAGGCCGACTCAGGTGCCTGGTGTGAAGGTCAGAGGTCTGGACTATGAAGCAAGTTCAACATATGCATGATAAGTTTTTGTTGTCTGGTTTCACTGAACCTAACATTGGTCTGTGTTCTGTTTCCTCCACACAACAGGGACTGCTGATAACATCCAAGACATGGGAGTTCAAAAGATGTGCTAAGGTGAGAATCTGGTTCCCCAGAAAGTGAACGACACACAGCTGTAAAGGTCTGTCAGGAAGTGTGTCCAACTGACACAGAGGCTTTTACCTTTTTACAAAAGCAACCAAGTCAGGTGAAGCAGTAGTGTGTTTCTCAATGTGTCATCCACTGGTCCACAAACAGTCTGATCGTTCCTGTTGGGGAGGGGGGCGACTTTGTCTTCATGTGGCGACTGGACAGTCTCCAACACCTGGTGGTGTGGACATCATGTCACCAGCTGAAAATAAACCAGTGTTCATGTCTTTTTACTCCAGATGCTGAAGCAGATCGCAGACAGACGTCTCTCTGAGGACAAGGCCGATGGAAAGGCCTACGCTCTGCTCGCTGTGGTGGCCAAAGCTGAAGGCGACAAGAAGGAGGCTGCTGACTTGTATGAAAAAGCTCTGGGCTGTGACGGAGACAATGACGAGTACCTGTCGGCTCTGTGTTCACTGCGCATGGAGCTGCAGTGACCTGATAAGACCTGAGGTCACTGGAACCACTGCTGTTCTGCTGCACCAGGATCAGGGACATCACTGGACCAGCACCGTTACCTGGTCTCCTTCACTTACCCAGGAGATGATAATGAATATATAAGGAAATATATGTATAATTAGCAGATGTTTGTATATTAAATAGGTGTGTGAAGGAGATGTATGTAGCCTATATTTGCTCTGTGATATTTATTTGACTGAAGTTAAACCTGTCGTTTTGATGCTCACATGTTGTAGGAAACATCACATGCACATTTAAAACATCCCAATCAAACACTGTCTCTCACTATCACATGACCTCAGATAAACATTGCTGTTGCCATGGCACTGCCTCCATGTTGTGTCTTTTTTCTCCACATATAGTTGTTGGGTTGAGTTGTGATGAATTTCTGTGGTTCAGGATCAAATGTTCAAGCTGCTGTTACTGTTGTTGTTTACCTGGAGTCACGTAAAGGTGAAACCACGGCCTCTGCCACTGACACGAGGGGAGCTGGCTCTGATTGGTTTGGACGAAGCAGCCGGGGAGTTGAAGGTCAAACATCTCCACTGGACACCTGGACAGGAAGTCCACCATTAATGATGTCATGGTCATGTGACAGTGATAGAAAAAGTCAGAAACCCTGCTGCCACTGTATGTATGAGCAAAGAGGCAGAAAACTTTAGCATCAGTTCAGCTCTACAGCAGGATTTACTCTGCCATAACAAGGCACACTCAAATATATTTAAAACATTCAACAATGAGCATAAATGTGACTGTCAGAGGTATAACTCCAGCTAAGTCTACAGTTAAAGTAATAATCACACATGAAACATAAAGGAAAGCAGTTCAATGTGATGTGAAATCTCCGTATTAACCCTTATATATCTTTTCAGTTTCATTAACATAAGAAAACAAACAAACCCCTTACGTGTCTCAGTAGCATTTCCATTGTACCACATTTTACATTGGCAGTTAGCAACAGATCCAGCAACCTAGCATTTCAGCCAACAGCAGAACATCTTCATTTCACACATTACTACCAAACTACTCAGCTCTAAATTACATTTCTACACTCTTGTCACTCGTTTAGGATAATGTAGGCTACTTCGGAGGAATATTAACCCACCTGTATGTCTGCAGAAAACTTCAGCTCTACTACAGGATTTATTCTGCAGTGTCTGCCTCTATGGGTTTTTAGATTCCTCACAGGTGCAGGGCGCCCCCTACTGGCATGTTGGAGTATCGTACTAACACTACAACAAGGAGAGGACAATGAAATCAGCTCCTAAATCACACTTTAAGAAACAACAAAACAAAAACAAAAAAATACATGTAGGGGTGTCTGTTTTTTAAATTTTTTTTATCACACTTAACCTTTTGCAATGAACTTAGTAATAAACGTATTATTATTATTATTTTTTTTTATTATTTTCCAAATGACATGTGGAGGGTGGTGACAGTCAGAGATAAAAGGTTTCCTCAGGACAACATGAGACAGCATTCACTCTGAACAAAACAAACAGGGTTCTCTCTCTGGTAAATTAACATCAAGTATTCCAACTCTCCCCTTTACATGATTTCAGAGAGGACAGTGAATGCATCACCACATAGTTTCAGTTTCGTTACTTTGTCCGGACTTAGGTCTCAGTTTCTGTGACGTCTCTGAGCTGATGAAGCAGCTGGGTCCATAACTCTCCTGCTCATCATCAGCTTCAGACCTGGTTTGGGTGTTTTCTGTTTTGCAGCTGAATCTTAACTGATTGTTTCATCATGAGGTGAGTTTACTTCACTCAAACTAACAAATAAAAGCACAGCAGTGTATAGTGTTAGTGGGTTATTAATGTTTCTGACGGTCCCTGAATGTCTCTTTTTTTATATAAAGGTGAAGAATTAAAGGTTCACTGCAGATGATCAGAGTTTTAATCCATTACAGGATTAATTGATATTTTAATGTCCACCTTGTTTGGGAAACTTAAAACCCTGTTGGTTTTAAATATTAGATCTGAAGCACTTCAGTGAACAGGCTTTTCTTTAGGATCCAGTTGTTTTTGGGTGTCTGTAGTTTGATGCTGTTCAGTCACACTTGTTCTCAAAATGGAGCTAAATGGAAACAAAACAAAGGGAGTGTTGTCTAATAGAAACAAGCAGTTTTCTGTTCATCCCACAACACCCTCTATAGATCCCAAGGCATCTCAGTTGATGAAAACCTTTCTCTTCAGTGTCACTTTAATCCTTCTGAATTAAGTAAAAATTCAAAAGTTGTGTTTTTAGTTGAATGCCAGGAAACAGCTTGTTGCCTCTTCTTGATCCTGGTGACATCATTTACATGAGTGCTCTGCCAGCTTTACGGATGTTGGACATGGTTTATCATAGAGCACGAAGATTTATAACAGGCTGTAAACGTGCACTTCGTTCTCTCTGAAACTACAGACTTTTGCAGTGATGTCACTTAATTTGCAGATCCGCCCTTGGAGTACTGCCAACACAGTGTAGTTACACACTCCCAGACCTTTAACACCATCAGTATCGTTTCCTGAGAAAACACTTGGGTAAAATACACAAGGGAGAAATGAAACACAGGAGGGGCAATCAAACACTAGGGTGGGGAGTGCAGGGGACTGGCATCTTGACCAGAGCCCAGAATGAGGCTGGGGCTGCTGACGGAGGCAAGAGGAAACCTCACTGCATGGCCTTGCAGAAGGTGTATCTGAGACCAACAACTCCTTTCTGTCTTTACTGCTTGGTAAACAAAGAACTCAAAAAGAGGCAACATCTGAGGAGCTGGTCTATGTTTGTGGAACCTGACAGGCTGGAGAAAATCCCAACTGACGTAGGCCAATGGCAAGTTCAGTCAGTCAATCCCAGGACCTTCCTGCTCGGTGGTAACAGAGCTGACCACTGCCTCCTGTGCTGTTTAAACAAGAATAAATTAAGAGTTAAACTGACAGTTGTGTGCCCATGGCTTGACAACTCCATGATGTTTGTCTCTTCCAGTGATTCCTGCAGCACTCTACACTCCAGACTTCTTCAGTTGCAGAGTCGCTTCACCTGGGATCTGAAGAAGGACGACCTGGATCTGGAAAACCTCAGCATTCGACTCCAAGACCACATAGAGCTTCAGCTGGGACAGCGATATTCTGTGGCTCGTTCCTACAGTTTCTTGGCTTACGTCAGGTACAGTAGCTAAAATATCCAGCATTCAACTACATAAAGAGAGTTGAGAGTTGTGTAGGAGCTTATTTTTCTAAAACCTGAATGGGACACTTCTGTTTTTAGAGCGGTGATGTGTAGATATGAGCTTTTCTTTTAGACACCAAAACAGCATCAGCTGCATCAGTCGGCGTATCTGAGTCCTGACTCAGGGAGGAAGAACCCAGGTTCTAAGAGTGGGTTCTTTCAAAAGCTCCTGACTCCGGTGTTATTTTTTATCTTTCTATGTGTCTTTTTAACCATTGTTGTGAGTACGTGAGTATGTGTGGTATGTAGGAATGTGTGGTATCATTGTGTTGGGTATGACTCCTTCTACAACAAAGTTCCTAACGGAAAGATAAAGTACTTTTGACTTTGACTTGACTTTGATTTATGATGTGTTCACTTTCTGTACGTACTCAACAGTGAAACTTTAAACTGAAGTGAACACCATCATGTGGAAAATGTCTCTCCTCAGGTATCTCGAGGATCAACCAGAGGAGGCAGAGTCACTTCTTACCCAATCAGAGGAGAAGACCAGAGAGTGTTATGGCGAGGAGAGCGAGAAGCGGCTCATTGTGATTTATGGAGACCTGGCCTGGCTGAAGTACCACACTGGACACAACAAAGAGTCAGAAAGCTACTGTCAGAAGGTCGATGACATCCTGGTGAGCATCCAGACGCTGCTCTATGAGAACTCGTATCAGCTCCAGATTCAACTCTGTCCAAGTCACTCACTCTTCCTTCTCTCAACAGTCCGAGTTTCCTACTGGCGGTTCCTCAGATCTCCATCCAGAGGTGTACGGAGAGAAGGCCTGGACCTACATTAAGTTTTCAAGGTCTTACTACGACAAAGCCATTGACCTTTTCCACAAAGCATTGGAGCTGCAGCCTGATGACAACGAGTCAAATGCTGGCCTTGCTATCGCACTTTATCGCACAGAAAAAGTGAGTTGCTAAAGGAAACTAAAGCCTGAAGCTCTTGGCTGAACCAAAGTTGCACATTCAGTGGGAGCATCCATTACAGATGATTTCAAACACTTAAGGGTCAATTAAAGTTTCAGTGGGTACGTTTACATGGAGAGTTTCAAACGGTTTCAGAAAGGTTTGGTTTAAATCAATCTGTTTGAAGATTTCAGCTTGAGCGTATACATGGGTTACAAAGTAAACTGGTTGGGTGTTTACATGCGCCGACGAAACAAACGCTTCGAATGTGCCCGCAGCCGTGAGTGATTGCGTTACTATGGTTACAACAGTATTGATTATGGAAGTGCTACAGCTGTGCCGAAATACATCGTTTGTTGAGCGCAGTCTTTGCTGTTATAATATTTCTCTGTATTAAACAGCAGCGTGGCATGTTCCTCATTTTAGCAGGAAAAGAAGAGAGAGCGTCTTTCCACTTGGTGTCTGAAAATTCATGCAGAGAGAGGAGGAGGAGGAGGAGGAGGAGGAGGAGGAGGAGGAAGAGGAGGAGGAGGAGGAAGCGGTGCGCCGCCGGTGTTGTGCCGAAAAGAGTCTACCTGCAGAAAAACGACTGCCAGGGCAGTCAGTGTCTTTTCGGCACAACATCGGTGACGCACCGTTTCCTCCTCCTCCTCCTCTCTCTCTCTGCATGACTTTTTCGGACACCAAGTGGAAACAGAACTTCTGTATGACCCGCCAGTCCGTTATGAAATTTCTTGCTCGACATTTTCCCATATTACACGGACATTTTCACTTGAGTGACAGCCAGGCAGGCACGGCTCGTACGTGCTCAAGCGTGCGTGCGTACGTATAAGTCCTGAACGAATGCAGCCAGGGATCAACCCGTTTCAAGTGTATACATGACAGACAGATCTCTTTAGAAAAGGTTTAAACCACCCCTTCAATCTGGTTGGAATTTCAACCGGTTTGGAGTAATTGAAACGGTTTGAGGTGTTTACATTAAGTATTTTCAATCGGTTTGGTCTTCCAAACCTTTCTGAAACCGATTGAAACTGTCCATGTAAACGTACCCAGTGACTCAAGTTTTCTTTGAAAATGTCTCAGTCCAAGAACTTGAAACAATAAACTGATCACAATCTCATTTACAGCCAGGTTCAAAAAGATCCAAGAAATCCCAGTCCCCAGCCACCAAGCAGCTCTGCAAAGCTCTGGAAATCAACCCTGATGATGGGGTCCTGATGGCCATGCTGGCTCTGAAGATGGCGGCCTACCAGAAAAAACAAGAGGCTGAAACACTTGTAGAGAAAGCACTGAGAACCGAACCTGACAACCCTCGCGTCACTCGGTACATTGCCAAGTACCTACGTAATCAGGTTGGTCAGAAATTATTTCTAAACCTAGTGATATTGGCAGCAGGCTTAAGAGAATATCCATTAAGTCCTGGTCCTGATGCTGCCCAGGACAGATGGGATATTCCCGAAGCATCCAGATGCTGAACAACCTCATTAACCTTGACGAGGGGTTCTGATTGCCCTTAACTGGGCACATGACTCTTGACTCATGACTTCTCTGATCTGGTGGTTGAAATATTCTTCCTGACCTTAAACAATCTGTACATGTGACAGGGTGAAACTGAGCAGTCCATTGAGCTGCTGAAGAAAGCACTGGAGAGGACGAGTCAGTCAGCCTTCCTCCACCACCAGCTCGCTCTGTGCTACATGAACAAGAAGATTGCTGAACAGACCAAGAGGCCATACAACAACCAAAGTATACACGCATATACATTATATAGGTCTAAAAGCACTTTGTTCTGCCATAGAAACTCTATTAATCTGATCTTCCTTTTATTGCACCACACTAGAAGTGAAGCAGTGGAGGCGTCTCTCTATTCAACACCTTGATGAAGCCGTCAAGTTAAAGCCTTCATTTATCCTTGCGACTGCTGATCTGGCCCTGATGTATGGAGAGGAAAAGGACTTCAAAAGGTACCGTCAGTCTGTCCCTCTGTCTGGTTCTGTCTTTCTTTTCTTGGACTCATCATCATCTCTTTCAGGGCTGAGGAGCTGTTCCAGAAGGCCTTTAAGATTAAGCCAGAGTCAGAGAAGAGTGATTGTCAGATTGTTCATCAACGCTATGCTGACTTTCATAACTATCACACCAAAAAGCAGGCAGTGGCAATTGATCATTACACCCAGGTAGGTGTATATATTTGTGGCTAATACATCAAATAATTCACACTACGCACCTACCTCCACAAACCGAACGTATCATTACTACGGATAATCTGACCTTTGGTTGAGGCTGACTCAGGTGCCTGGTGTGAAGGTCAGAGGTCTGGACTATGAAGCAAGTTCAACATATGCAGGATAACTTTTTGTTGCCTGGTTTCTCTGAACCTAACATTGGTCTGTGTTCTGTTTCCTCCACACAACAGGGTCTGCTGATAACATCCAAGACATGGGAGTTCAAAAAATGTGCTAAGGTGAGAATCAGGTTCCCCAGAAAGTGAACGACACACACTGGCGGCAGTGGCTCAGGTGGTAGAGCGGGTTGTCCAATGATCAGAGGGTTGGCGGTTCAAATCCCGCTCTGTCCCAGTTGCTGCCGTAGTGTCCTTGGGCAAGACACCTTACCCACCTTGCTCCTGATGGGTCGTGGTTTGCGCCTTGCATGGCAGCTTCTGCCATCAGTGTGTGAACGTGTGTGTGAATGGGTGAATATGATGTACTGTAAAGCGCTTTGGGTATCGTTTCAGGTAGAAAAGCGCTATATAAATACAGACCATTTACACAGCTGTAAAGGTCTGTCAGGAAGTGTGTCCAACTGCCACAGAAGCTTTTACCTTTTTACAAAACCAACCCAGTCAGGTGAAGCAGTAGTGTCTTTCTTAATGTGTCATCCACTGGTCCACAAACAGTCTCTCTTGTTAAGGAGGGGGGGACTTTGTCTCCATGTGGCGACTGGACAGTCTCCAACACCTGGTGGTGTGGACATGGTCCAATGTAACTGTCATGTCACCAGCTGAAAATAAACCAGTGTTCATGTGTTTTTACTCCAGAAGCTGAAGCAGATCGCAGACAGACGTCTCTCTGCGGACAAGACCGATGGAAAGGCCTACGCTCTGCTCGCTGTGGTGGCCAAAGCTGAAGGCCACAAGAAGGCAGCTGCTGACTTGTATGAGAAAGCTCTGGGCTGTGACGGAGACAATGACGAGTACCTGTCGGCTCTGTGTTCACTGCGCATGGAGCTGCAGTGACCTGAGAACACCTGAGGTCACTGAAATCACTGCTGTTCTGCTGCACCGGGATCAGGGACATCACTAGACCAGCACCGTCACCTGGTCTTCACTTACCCAGGAGATGCTTTAAAATAAGGAGATATATGTATAATTAGCAGATGTATGTATGTGAATATTAAGGAGATGTATGTAGCCTATATTTGCTCTGTGATATTTATTTGATTTAAGTTAAACTTGTTGTTTTGATGCTCACATGTTGTAGGAAACATCACATGCACATTTAAAACATCCCAATCAAACACTGTCTCCCACTATCACATGACCTCAGATAAACGTTGCTGTAGCCATGACACTGCCTCCATGTTGTGTCTTTATTCTCCACTTGTTGGGTTGAGTTGTGATGAATTTCTGTGGTTCAGGATCAAATGTTCAAGCTGCTGTTACTGTTGTTGTTTACCTGGAGTCACGTAAAGGTGAAACCACGGCCTCTGCCACTGACACGAGGGGAGCTGGCTCTGATTGGTTTGGACGAAGCAGCCGGGGAGTTGAAGGTCAAACATCTCCACTGGACACCTGGACAGGAAGTCAGTCATTAATGATGTCATGGTCATGAGACAGTGATAGAAAAAGTCATAAACTCTGCTGCCACTGTATGTATGAGCAAAGAGGCAGAAAACTTTAGCATCAGTTCAGCTCTACAGCAGGATTTACTCTGCCATAACAAGGCACACTCAAATATATTTAAAACATTCAACAATGAGCACAAATGTGACTGTCAGAGGTATAACTCCAGCTAAGTCTACAGTTAAAGTAATAATCACGAATGTAACATAAAGGAAAGCAGTTCAACGTGATGTGAAATCTATGTATTAACCCTTATATATCTTTTCAGTTTCATTAACATAAGAAAACAAACAAACCCCTTACGTGTCTCATTAGCATTTCCATTGTACCACATTTTACTTTAGCAGTTAGCAACAGATCCAGCAACCTAGCATTTCAGCCAACAGCAGAACATCTTAATTTCACACATTACTACCAAACTACTCAGCTCTAAATTACATTTCCACACTCTTGTCCCTTGTTTTGGGATAATGCATGCACTTGAGAGGAATATAAACACACCTGTATGTCTGCAGAAAACTTCAGCTCTACTACAGGATTTATTCTGCAGTGTCTGCCTCTATGGGGTTTTAGGTTTCTCACAGGTGCAGGGCGCCCCCTACTGGTATGTTGGAGTACAAAGAGAGGACAATGAAATCAGCTCCTTAATCACACTTTAAGAAACAACAAAACAAAAAATACATGTAGGGGTGTCTGTTTTTTTTATTTATTTATTTTTTACCACACTTAAACTTTTACAATGAACTTAGTAATAAACGTATTATTATTTTAGGCACAGTGACATGTGGAGGGTGGTGACAGTCAGAGATAAAAGGTTTCCTCAGGACAACATGAGACAGCATTCACTCTGAACAAAACAAACAGGGTTCTCTCTCTGGTAAATTAACATCAACTATTTCAACTCTCCTAATATGATTTCAGAGAGGACAGTGAATGCATCACCACACAGTTTCAGTTTCGTTTCTTTGTCCGATCTCAGGTCTCAGTTTCTGTGACATCTCTCAGCTGATGAAGCAGCCGGGTCCATAACTCTCCTGCTCATCATCAGCTTCAGACCTGGTTTGGGTGTTTTCTGTTTTGCAGCTGAATCTGAACTGACTGTTTCATCATGAGGTGAGTTTACTTCACTCAAACTAACACATAAAAGCACAGCAGTGTATAGTGTTAGTGGGTTATTAGTCTGATTATTAGTCGAATCTGATGGTCCCTGAATGTCTCTTCAGATTAGTTTGTTCAGTCTTCTCCAACACTGAACTTTTATAAAGGTGAAGAATTAAAAAAAAGGTTCAAAAAGTTCTCTGGAGATGATCAGAGTTTTAATCCAGTACAGGATTAATTGGAGCTAAATGGCAACAAAACAAAGGGAGTGTTGTCAAATAGAAACAAGTTGTCAGCAGTTTTCTGTTTATCCCACCACACCCTCTCCAGATCCCAAGGCATCTCAGTTGATGAGAACCTTTCTCTTCAGTGTCACTTTGATCCTTCCTCTTCTTGATCCCGGTGACGTCATTTACACAAATTCTCTGCCAGTTTTAAAGATGTTGGACATGATTTATCATAGAGCACTAAGATTTATAACAGTCTGTAAACGTGCACTTTGTTCTCTCTGAAACTAGTTGTTGTTTTGCAGTGATGTCACTTCATCTGTAGATCTGTCCTTGGAGTACTGCCAACATAGTATAGTTACAGTCTACACTCCCAGACCTTTAACACCATCAGTATCGTTTCCTCAGCACTTGGCAAAAAAGCCTTTTCCTGCTCCGCCCATTCCATCTGCTACAGCATCGTCTGGAGTCTTCCAGCTTGATCCCAATGAGGGATTTTCAATTTATCTTAAGAACAGTGGAAAAACCATCTTTGGAAATTTGTTCCTGTTTCTGGTTTGAAGTATATTGATCTGTTCCAACTCAGTACTTCAGCTTGAATGTTGTTTGTTCTGGACTAATAAATGTGTTTGTCTGCAAACAATTGTGTGTCTGTTGAAACAGGTCTCTCTCTTGAGGTCTCTTGCCTCAGTGAGATTATGTTACGATTCTGGAACTGGACCCAAATGCAGACAAAGACGCTGAATTATTAACTAACAGCTAAGACACAGGCAGGAACACAAAGGCAACACCTTCTAACGCAGATGATCCAACAAAGAGCAATGAGAAAACACTGAGGTAAAATACACAAGGGTGAAATGAAACACAGGAGGGGCAATCAAACACATGAGGTGATGACAGGAAGAAGAGCACAGGGAGGCAAGACACAGGGATCTTCAAAATAAGAGGACTTAAACAGGGTCCAAGAGACAAACCATAACACCCCCCTTTAAGGGTTGGATACCAGACATCCTACAAGAAGACCAACACTAACCGGGGTGGGTTGTGAAGGTCTGGACGAGTGACACAAGGGCAAGACATCAAGAAAAACAATAATAGCTAGGAGACTAGAGAACTGACAGCAAAAAGGGGGGACCACATAGAACAAGAAGACCAAGACTCTGAAGGCCAGCGGGGAAGCTGACCATGAAGATACTGGAGGAGATAGGAGATGCTGGAGGACGGCCGGTCAGACAGACATGAGGTCCATTTAGGAAGCCTAGACCCCAGCCAAGACCCCGAAGGTGGAAGGAGCAAGGGATTGGACTCAACACTGGAGACAGGAACTGGACATGCCATTGGCTGAACACTGGAGATGGGAGTCAGAAGAGACGAGACTCGAGACGAGACGAGTATCTGGAAGTGCACCCAAATTCAGACAGGCTGGAGAAAATCCCAACTGACATAAGGCAAGAGCGGGGTTCAGCTTGACAGGTCACCTGTCCATTGTAGGGCCAACACATAAAGACAAAGGCCCTCACATTTAGGGGCAAGTTAGAGTTTCCAGTTAACCTATGGTGTGCATGTGTTTGGACTGTGGGAGGGAGGCAGAGATCAATAAAAACCCAGAAGCTACCTCCTGGGTGGTAACAGTGCAAACCACTGCCCCCTGTACCATATGCCCATGGCTTGACAACTCCATGATGTTTGTCCCTTCCAGTGATTCCTGCAGCACTCTACACTTCAGACTTCTCCAGCTGCAAAGTCGCTTCACCTGGGATTTGAAGAAGGATGACCTGGATCTGGAAAACCTCAGCATTCGACTCCGGGACCACATCAAGCTTCAGCTGGGACACCATGGTTCTGTGGCTCGCTCCTACAGCTTCTTGGCTTACGTCAGGTACAGTAGCTAAAATATCTTTATTTCTGATGTGTTCACTTACTGTAGATTCTCAAGACTATTTAAACTAAAGTAAAACTTGTAAACACCATCATATGGAAAATGTCTCTCCTCAGGTTTCTCCAGGATCAACCAGAGGAGGCGGAGTCACTTCTTACCCAATCAGAGGAGAAGACCAGAGAGTGTTATGGCGAGGAGAGCAAGAAGCGGCTCATTGTGACGTATGGAGACCTGGCCTGGCTGAAGTACCACAATGGACACTACAAAGAGTCAGAAAGCTACTGTCAGAAGGTCGATGACATCCTGGTGAGCATCCAGACGCTGCTCTATGAGAACTCGTATCAGCTCCAGATTCAACTCTGTCCAAGTCACTCACTCTTCCTTCTGTCAACAGTCCAAGTTTCCTACTGACGGTTCCACAGATCTCCACCCAGAGGTGTACGGAGAGAAGGCCTGGACATACATTAGGTTTTCAAGGTCTTACTACGACAAAGCCATCGACTGTTTCCACAAAGCATTGGAGCTGCAGCCTGATGACAGCGAGTTGAATGCCGGCCTTGCTATCGCACTTTATCGCACAGAAGCAGTAAGTTGCTAAAGGAAACTAAAACCCTAAGTTCTTGGCTGAACCAAAGTTGCACATTGAGTGGGAGCATCCATTAGTGGTTACTAGGGATGGGTACCTTTCACATACATTTTACAGGAATCTACCAAATTTGTTACTCCTTCCCATTAATGGTTACAGATGATAAATTATTCAAACACGTGTCAATTAAAGTTTGACTTTGACAACATTTTTCTTTGAAAATGTCTCAGTCCAAGAACTTGAAAAAATAAACCAGAGATGCACCGAAGATTTGGCCACTGAAAATTTCCGTCCAAAAATGGGCAAAGAAGGCATTTTCGGTTTTCGGCCGAAAGACTTTTGACACTGAAACAACATGGCCGAAACGGGATGTTGTGATGACACAAGCAAAAACCGCGGCCAGCACGCGCTTGTCTGGATTGAGCCAACATGTCGCCAACATCTGAAATGCCTCCGGTACCGCCGAAAATGCTGACATCGGTACCGGCGAGTACTGGAGTCCAGGCATCAATCTGATACCACGTCTATTACACACATGTATCTGTTTACCAGTTAGCTCCGTTAGCGCTGCTACAGTCGATCTCTATTGTGGTCCAGTTATAAACGAAATGATCAGCGCTACAAATGACCCTCGAACTGTACTGTGTACGCATGTCTCTGTTGTTAAAGTTGAGTTTTACTCCTCAGAGTTTCATATTGGGACTCATGTAAACATGACATACCGCATGTCTTTTGGAAACATGACGGTCTGTCAGTGGTGCTTTAGACTAGAGTGAAAACATGTGTATGATCTTTCAGCAGCCAGTAATAGGCTAGTCAGTTATAGGCCTGTAGGTTATTCATGAGTGGGGTCAAGTAAAACATTTTACTTGCATTGTTGGAATGTCAGTGCTGCAATGCTTTGATTGATGATTTTAGTGAGGTAAGTACAGTCAAAGCCATAAATGCAAAAATGGCATAATACTTTCTTTCGATGTTTGACCTTGGTTTCCTCATTTTCATTTCAGTGCAACCATACAATAAACTAAAACTTGAAACAATAAACTGACCATAATGTCATTTACAGCCAGGTCCAGAAACATCACAGGAATCCTCAGATGAGTCCCCAGCCACCAAGCAGCTCCGCAAAGCTCTGGAAATCAACCCTGATGATGGGGTCCTGATGGCCATGCTGGCTCTGAAGATGACGGCCTACCAGAAAAAACAAGAGGCTGAAAATCTTGTAGAGAAAGCACTGAGGACCGAACCTGACAACCCTCATGTCACCCGGTACATTGCCAAGTACCTACGTAATCAGGTAGGTCAGAATAATCATATATATATTTACAGATGCGATATTCCTGAAGCATCCAGATGATGAACAACCTCATTAACCTTGACGAGGGGTTCTGATTTCCCTTAACTGGCCACAATGACTCCTTGTTCTCTGATCTGGTGGTTAAAACATTCTTTCTGTCCTTAAACAATCTGTACCTCTGTGTCTATGTGGCAGGGTGAAACTGAGCAGTCCATTGAGCTGCTGAAGAAAACACTGGAGAGGACCAGTCGGTCATCCTTCCTCCACCACCAGCTCGCTCTGTGCTACAAGAACAAGAAGATTGCTGAACAGACCAAGAAGCCCCACGACAACCAAAGTATACACACACATAGACAGACAGACAGACAGACAGACAGACAGATAGACAGATAGATAGATAGATAGATAGATAGATAGATAGATAGATAGATAGATAGATAGATAGATAGATAGATAGATAGATAGATAGGGTTTGATTCTCATGTCGGACGTCGCGCTCACGATGACACTCTGCCCAATCAGTGGAAGGCAGTCGGCTGACGTCACGTTTTAGTATCGCTTAGGCTCGCTTGGAACCAGGGCTGAGGCGGTACTAAAATAGTACCTGGTACCAGGGGCTAGTGGAAAAGCAAAAAAGCAGGCCGAGCCGTGCCGTGCCGCGCTAGTGGAAAAGCACCATCTCCGGGTGCATATTCAGAGCTTGTATGGCCTGTGGAATGAAATATTTCTTTAAAATGTGTGCATGTCTACATGTCTAAAAGTACTTTGCTCTGTCACCTATCCATTAATCTTCCTTTTATTGCACCACACTAGAAGTTAAGCAGTGGAGACGTCTCTCTATTCAACACCTTGAGGAAGCCGTCAAGATAAAGTCTTCATTTATCCTCGCAATTGCTGATCTGGCCCTGATGTATGGAGAGGAAAGGGACCTTAGCAGGTACTGTCTGTCCTTCTGTCTGGTTCTGTCTTTCTTTTCTTGGACTCATCATCATCTCTTTCAGGGCTGAGGAGCTGTTCCAGCAGGCCTTGAAGATGATTAAGTCAGAGTCAGAGAAGAGCGTTTGGCAAGTTGTCCATCACCGCTATGCTGACTTTCATAACTATCACACCAAACAGCAGGCAGTGGCGATTGATCATTACACCCAGGTAGGTGTATATCTATATGTTTGCGGGTAATACATAAAATAATTTTGACTACACACTTACCTACACAGATCAAACTTATCATTATTCTACAAAATAATCAGACCCTTGGTTGAGGCTGACTCAGGTGCCTGGTGTGAAGGTCAGAGGTCTGGACTAGTTCAACATATGCAGGATAACTTTTTGTTGCCTGGTTTCACTGAACCTAACATTGGTCTGTGTTCTGTTTCCTCCACACAACAGGGTCTGCTGATAACATCCAAGACATGGGAGTTCAGATGTTGTGCTAAGGTGAGAATCAGGTTCCCCAGAAAGTGAACGACACACAGCTGTAAAGGTCTGTCAGGAAGTGTGTCCAGCTGACACAGAGGCTTTTACCTTTTTACAAAACAAAAATGTGGCGACTGGACAGTCTCTAACACCTGGTGGTGTGGACATCATGTCACCAGCTGAAAATAAACCAGTGTCCATGTGTTTTTACTCCAGAAGCTGAAGCAGATCGCAGACAGACGTCTCTCTGTGGACAAGACCGATGGACAGGCCTACGCTCTGCTCGCTGTGGTGGCCAAAGCTGAAGGCCACAAAAAGGCAGCTGCTGACTTGTATGAGAAAGCTCTGGGCTGTGACGGAGACAATGACGAGTACCTGTCGGCTCTGTGTTCACTGCGCATGGAGCTGCAGTGACCTGAGAACACCTGAGGTCACTGGAATCACTGCTGTTCTGCTGCACAGGGATCAGGAACATCACTGGACCAGCACCGCTACC
Organism: Trachurus trachurus; assembly: GCF_905171665.1. NCBI lineage: Eukaryota > Metazoa > Chordata > Actinopteri > Carangiformes > Carangidae > Trachurus > Trachurus trachurus. The sequence goes on from NC_139913.1 coordinate 670,883, forward strand.
TGGTCTCCTTCACTTACCCAGGAGATGCTTCAATATATAAGGAGATATATGTATAATTAGCAGATGTATGTATATTGATTAGGTGTATGAATATTTAAGGGACAACGAGGAGTTTTGTAAAAGCGAAGTGTTTTCACACTATATTTATGAGCCTCCGCACCGTGAAATTCTTTGACCGGCTCAAGACAGACTCATGTTTTCATTCATCAAGAATTAAAGTCAGAGGTTGGAAGACGATCACATACCGTCGTAGTTCCCACCATAAACGGAGATTCGGCGGCGTTATTCTCATGACTCGCCACGAAACCGAAAGTAAAGAAACGCTGGTCGGCTCGCCCAGCATTTCCACCACCACTAATAATAACAAAATAACCATAGCGACAAAACGATATAGTTATCGAAAATGGGCCATTAACAAGTGGTAACGTAGATTCATCCACATTAATATGAGACTTTTTTCTAACCGAATAGAAACTCCTCGTTGTCCCTCTAAGATGTATGTAGCCTATATTTGCTCTGTGATATTTATTTGATTTAAGTTAAACCTGTTGTTTTGATGCTCACATGTTGTAGGAAACATCACATGCACATTTAAAACATCCCAACTGTCTCCCACTATCACATGACCTCAGATAAACGTTGCTGTAGCCATGACACTGCCTCCATGTTGTGTCTTTATTCTCCACTTGTTGGGTCGAGTTGTGATGAATTTCTGTGGTTCAGGATCAAATGTTCAAGCTGCTGTTACTGTGTTGTCACGTAAAGGTGAAACCACGGCCTCTGCCACTGACACGAGGGGAGCTGGCTCTGATTGGTTTGGACGAAGCAGCCGGGGAGTTGAAGGTCAAACATCTCCACTGGACACCTTTACAGGAAGTCAGTCATTAATGATGTCATGGTCATGTGACAGTGACTCTGCTTCTATTGCCCCCTTGGCCTAGCGGTGTCAGGGAGAGATGGGATCATAAACCTTGCTGCTGCTCTATGTTTGAGCAAAGAGGCAGAAAACTTTAGCATCAGTTCAGCTCTACAGCAGAATTTACTCTGCCATAACACACAAATATATTTAAAACATTCAACAATGAGCCTAAATGTGACTGTCAGAGGTATAACTCCAGCTAAGTCTACAGTTAAAGTAATAATCACACATGTAACATAAAGGAAAGCAGTTCAATGTGATGTGAAATCTCCGTATTAACCCTTATATATCTTTTCAGTTTCATTAACATAAGAAAACAAACAAACCCCTTACGTGTCTCATTAGCATTTCCATTGTACCACATTTTACTTTAGCAGTTAGCAACAGATCCAGCAACCTAGCATTGCAGCCAACAGTAGAACATCTTAATTTCACACATTACTACCAAACTACTCAGCTCTAAATTACATTTCCACACTCTTGTCCCTTGTTTTGGGATAATGCATGCACTTCAGAGGAATATGAACCCACCTGTATGTCTGCAGAAAACTTCAGCTCTACTGCAGGATTTATTCTGCAGTGTTTGCCTTTATGTGTTTTTAGGTTCTTCACAGGTGCAGGGCGCCCCCTACTGGCATGTTGGAGTATCGCACTAACACTACAACAAGGAGAGGACAATGAAATCAGCTCCTAAATCACACTTTAAGAAACAACAAAAGAAAAAATACGTGTAGGGGTGTCTATTTTTTTTTTTTTTTTTTTACCACACTTAAACTTTTACAATGAACTTAGTAATAAACATATTATTATTTTAGGCACAGTGACATGTGAAGGGTGGTGACAGTCAGAGATAAAAGGTTTCCTCAGGACAACATGAGACAGCATTCACTCTGAACAAAACAAACAGGGTTCTCTCTCTGGTAAATTAACATCAACTATTCCAACTCTCCCCTTTACATGATTTCAGAGAGGACAGTGAAGGCATCACCACGTGGTTTCAGTTTCGTTTTTTTGATCTCAGGTCTCAAGTTTCTGTGCCGCTGATGAAGCAGCCAGGTCCATAACTCTCCTCCTGCTTATCATCATCATCAGCTTCAGACCTGGTTTTGGGTGTTTTCTGTTTTGCAGCTGAGTCTGAACTGAACATTTCATCATGAGGTGAGTTTACTTCACTGAAACTAACAGATAAAAGCACAGCAGTGTATAGTGTTAGTGGGTTATTAGTCTGTCTGACGGTCCCTGAGCGTCTCTTCAGTGACTCATAAACCAAACTCTCCTTCGTCCTCATCAGTCTACAGGTCTCAGCAGATCTGGTCTACAGGGTTTGTCCAGGTTTGTTCATTAGTGCAGATCCACTTATTTCGTTTGCCATGATCACTCACTGATAGTTACTAATAAAGAAAAGATTTGCTGTCTGTGTTAATGAATGGAACTTAGATGTAAAACTGAGAACCTATTACACACAGTTTCATGAGTCGTCTGCTCTTCAAAGGCAAAACTCACTCACTACACAATAACATACGTATCTGACAAATGACAATAATAATCAGTGTTGGGCAAGCTACTTGGAAAATGTAGTGAGCTAAGCTACAAGTTACTCTACATGAAATAAAGCTTCACTACACTGAAGCTACCCACCAGAGAAATGTAGCAAGCTACGCTACAATGCTTCAGCCTACACCTTTTCGGTCAAAGTAAATTGTTTTGCTTGTTGTGTTTTTGTTCTGATTTGTTTTGTTTTGTATTTATACCTTTATATTTGTCTATTGTATTTGTTTTTATGAGACCGAAATAAACATACTAGACTAAACTAAACTAAACAATAAAATGACAAAAGTAGCTTAGCTACATCAAAGCTATATATATATATATATATATATATATATATATATATATATATATATATATATATATATATATATATATATATATATATATATATATACATGTTTTTGGCGGAAGCCGAATACCGAATAAAATCAAAACGCTTGGCCGAATAACCGAATAATAACGAATACCGAAAGTGGTTTTAAAGTTGTTTTTTTTTTTTTTAATAGGGCCTATTGGATAAATAAAATATTTTTTTAGACTTAATTTTCAAAGAAAGTAAATGTTTATTGACTATTCTGACAGTTTTTGAATATTCCAGTTGCCGTTGCTCATCAAAAAAGCACAAGAAGTTAAACTAGAAAATTTCCTCTCGGGAAATTTTGAATGGGCCACGGGAGCTACTGCGGGTTGTGCCATCTCTGTCAACATGGGAATCAAACCCACGATCTTAAAGGTGTACAGAAATGGCCGTTTGTCCTGTTTGTCGCGCCGAGTTGTCACGAGCTGCAACACGAGTTTACCCGAGTGAGGAAAACGAATTTGATTGGTCGTTATCGAGCGGGCGGGATATTCAAAGCTTGGGGCGAGCCCGAGCTCCGTGTGTGTGTGCGTGTCTCAGACGTTTGAATGACGGATGACGGATCCAATATCAGTGGCTGGTGAATCGTGTACAGGCTGACGTATAATCCGTGCACCTGCATTATCCAATGCGGAAAAAAAATACACACTTTCATCCCGGATTTACTCAAAAATAGAATTTTGCACAAAGTTTGGCCTACAACGTCTGAAAGATGAGTTATCACATTAATTTTATGACCCAAAGTGGGCTCAAATTCAATTTTCTTTTCTGTACACCTTTAAGGTCAAGACAGTGCTGATCAGACAGACACGTGATCATCTTTCTATAGACCCTTTCAGAGAGTATAAACAAAGACAGGTGTGGCTCATTAGAAAACGCTCTGGTACACTAAATAGAATGGAGCCTTAATTAGTATCCTTGGTAACACCTGTCTTTGTTTATACTCTCTGAAAGGGTCTATAAGCACTGATATGGAGGAGCTGTAATCACATTAGGTTAACTGTGTGTGTGTGTGTGTGTGTGTGTGACTGTAATCACATGAAGCTGGCTCTAGAGTCTGTGTGTGTGTGTGTGACTGACTTGACACATAGTTAGTTAGTAGCTGCATCCTGTGTCAGTCTGATTTAGCTGTGTCGGTGTTTATAAACATTTAAACGAGCGCCAGGTGGATTGTTTATGAAGTTAACGAGCTCTGGCCTGAGGATCAAAGAGGTTACCACGACGATAGGGGCCCCCGCAGGCTGAGACAGACAGAAACGTGGAGAAAAAGAGCCATTTTCTGCCTCTGCACCGGTCTCACAATTAGGCTTAGGGTGAGAAAACGGTAACTCCTATCAGAACAAAACACAGATCAACGTTGATCTAAGGACTTACTGAAAATGTTGGTACGATTTGGTGTTTCTACAGTAAATATTTTGGCGACGCTGGCAGTTTTAAAACATCAGGCCGTTCTGCTTCTCTCAGAAAATATTTGTATTGGAGTCAATGAGGAGCAGAGACAGACGTGGCCGCACTTAGAGGCTCAGAGTTTAAATTCTGTAAGTCTCTCTGATATTTTGAGCAGATTATGAGTGACAGGACAAGTTTGTCTTACAAATTCAGAAAAAATTATGTGTGTAGAGTGTAAATTGTGGCTGGGCCGAGTTTGGAAAGAGAAAAAATCTGGAGTTTTTCTGGCATCTCTCCCACTCTAACCGATGATGTCACGCACTCTGACGCGAACATTCCGTCCAATACACACTAGGGGTGTGTATTGGCAAGGACCTCACGATACGATACGTATCACGATACTTGGGTCACGATACGATATATTGCGATATATTGCGATATCCAAATTGTGCGATATATTGCGATATTACATAGTTCGCTGAAAAACTAAGAATGTATTATGCATCTTAAAATCCGAGTTGTAGGCCTATATTTACATTAAATGATAGTAGTAATTCATCACCAAATGAAAACTTTGTTAACATCTGTGTTTTCTAATAAGACAAACTTCTCAGTCTGTTTACCTCACTTCAATCTTTTGTATTGATGCAAAATGGGCAAATATATGCATCTGACAAATTGTTTGTATTTGATACTAGTTCAAATTAATTAAATACAAACATGTAGATTGCTGCACTCCTACAAGTAAAAATAAAATAAAATATGTAGTTTTACATTTAAATAAAAATGTTAAATTGAAAATGAAATAACCTTATTATCTGAGACTGACATAACCTGCTGTATATTTACACTCCTGCGCTTCCACGTCCTGTCTGGCAATAAAGGCTGCAGTCACACAGACTGTAGTCACACACAGACACTGGCAGTGAGAGACACTCGTCCGTCACACAAACACAACAAACAGCTGTGGATTTCCCCGTGTGCTGAGCAGTGAGTGGAACCTACCGCGGCATCTCGCACCACAACAACACCAGCTCCCGTTAGCTTAGCGGCTAGCGGAGCCTGTCGGCTCTACAGTCTATGGTCAGCTCATGTAGCATTAGCTCCTCCAGCTGGGCTGCAGCGCTCGCGGTGCTCCGGTTCTACCTGGTTTCCGTGACAACGTGAACACAGCGGCTCCTCCGCTACGCTGAGAAGCTGTGAACAGTCTGCAGTAATCCGTGTTGTTGACGAGGGAGCGGACGCTTGGTGGCATGAGTGCAGGCGCTGTTAGCGTGTGTGGATTAGCATGTAGCTCGGCACAGACGCAGCCTGGCTTGCCCCGTTTAGGTGATCTGACAAGCCGCCTGAGGTGATGCCTCAGTGGGGTTGCACCAGGTGCAGCCCCGGTCTCTCCTGGTCCTTCACGGCGTAGAAAGCCGAGCTCATCCAGCACACTGCACTGGGGTTTGCTTTGCTACGGACGAGTATCAGTCGGTGTCGGTCGCACTGTGGCACATTCTACACTTTATAAAACATGTGCATTATGTTTGATTTAAACAATGATGGGGCTTTCCTGATCTCTTCCTCTGATGCCTCCAACAACGCCATCTACTGGGCTGAACAAGCAACTACTACTTTAGTACCAAAAAAAATAAATTCAGTGCCCGGTGCGATTGCCCGTGGCCCTAATAAAGTTTTTCATTTATATCGGCCCATTGTGAGTGCTGAAAGATCCATGCAAGTACATTCCAAAAAAACCCAAGTGTCTTTTAAAACAGTGGTTCCTAACCTTTCTTGGTCAGATTTTTTTAAAAATTCATCAATTAGGCTGCTAGACATTTCAGGCGACCTCATTTGAATTTCAGGCGACCCCACGTGGGGTCCCGACCCCAAGGTTGGGAAACACCGTTTTAAAAGCTGTCGACCACGGACGGAGTGGGCGACATGCTGGGACGAGGAGCTTTCGTTTTAACTGCTGCAGCCGTCTCTTCCTCTCGTACTCAGCATGCTGTTCAGGGTGTTTGGTTTTTAAATGATTCATTAAAAGGTGCGTTCCTACAGGAACGGTCCCCTGGCTCACTCAGCAACGTCCAACGGTGCGCGCGGTCGCTGTGCAGCGATAAAGTTGTCCAGCTCATAGTCCAGCTACGGCTCTGATTCACGAACTTAACTATCGGTCCTCCTCTGTCACCTGCTGCGTGGACGGGCATCAGCAGAAGGATACGTATATGACGTCACATGGAAGCGGTGCATTTAAGGTCTACAAAATGCCTGGGGAAATGTAGCTTCTGTGGACGCTACCGCGCTACTGATCAATAAAATAGCTTAACTACTGAAAAGCTATTTGATGTAGAAAACAGCGACGCTACGACCACGCTACTGAGAAATGTAGTTAAGTTACTAACGCCGCTTCTTGTAACGTCGCTACTGCCCAACACTGATAATAATGTGCAGCTTTTACATTTTAAAGGAAACACTGCCACGGCATGCTGTGAGCTAACCTTAGCTCACAGCAGGGTGGTGATCCGACCCGCGCAGGGAAGTTACATTGTGCAGTTTCAGCCAACGCGACCCGGCTCAGGCTGCAGCGGCAGCACCATTCATCCTATTAACCATTTCTCTACCATTGCAATAAGTCTGGAAACATTATTTTAAGGCCGAAAAACTCTGCAATGTTACTTTAAAGAGCTCTTTATAAGTTTTGCTAGTGCTACAGTCAGTGTTAGCATTATCTCACAAAGAGCTACAGCCACTGTTTTGTCTATAAGATCAGATGTAATAACACATGGGGGCTTCAGTGACTGAGTATCAGGAAGCTGGAGGCAACTTTGACAACAGATGGTTAGGGTTTACTGTCTATTCTTCTGTTGGTGAGTGAAGAATAGACAATAAAACAGCTGCTAAAGCTAATACTGGCTAATGGTTAAACTACCTGACAGTCATGTGCCTTTGTTGGTGGACAGCTCCATAATGTTTGTTGTTGCAGCGTGCTATACTCCAGACTTCTTCAGCTGCAGAGTCGCTTCACCTGGGATCTGAAGAAGGACGATATGGATCTGGAAAGCCTCAGCATTCGACTCAAGGACCACATAGAGCTTCAGCTGGGACAGCATGGTTCTGTGGCTCGCTCCTACAGCTTCTTGGCTTACGTCAGGTACAGTAGTTAAAATATCCAGCACTTGCCTGCCTGATTCTGGCTTTATTTCTGATGTGTTCACTTACTGTATGTTCTGAAGACTATTTAAACTACAGTAAAACTTTAAGCTGAAGTGAATGCTGTGATATGGAAAATGTCTCTCCTCAGGTATCTCCAGGATCAACCAAAAGAGGCGCAGTCACTTTTTTGGAAATCAGAGCAGAAGACCAGAGAGTGTTATGGCGAGGAGAGCAAGAAGCGGCTCATTGTGACGTATGGAGACTTGGCCTGGCTGAAGTACTACACTGGATACTACAAAGAGTCAGAAAGCTACTGTCAGAAGGTCGATGACATCCTGGTGAGCATCCAGACGCTGCTCTATGAGAACTCGTACCAGCTCCAGATTCAACTCTGTCCAAGTCACTCACTCTTCCTTCTGTCAACAGTCCAAGTTTCCTACTGGCGGTTCCACAGATCTCCACCCAGAGGTGTATGGAGAGAAGGCCTGGACATACATGAAGTTTTCAAGGTCTTACTACGACAAAGCCATCGAATGTTTCCACAAAGCATTGGAGCTGCAGCCTGATGACAGCGAGTTGAATGCTGGCCTTGCTATCGCACTTTATCGCACAGAAACAGTGAGTTGTTAAAGGAAACTAAAACCTGAAGCTCTTGGCTGAACCAAAGTTGGACATTGAGTGGGAGCATCCATTAGTGGTTAGCCTACTAGGGATGGGTACCTTTCACATTTAGACCGATACCTGGTTCCTGGGAACTGGTACCTGTATGTACCGAGTTCGGTAGGCTACTCATCCCTAACGGTTACAGATGATTAATTATTCAAACACTTAAGTGTCGATTGAGGTTTCAGTGACTCAAGTTTTCTTTGAAAATGTCTCAATCCAAGAACTTGAAACAATAAACTGACCAAAGTCTCATTTACAGTTAAGTCCAGAAACATCCCAGGAATCCTCAGATGAGTCCCCGGCCACCAAGCAGCTCCGCAAAGCTCTGGAAATCAACCCTGATGATGCTATGCTGATGTCCATGCTGGCTCTGAAGATGGCGGCCTACCAGAAAAACCAAGAGGCTGAAACGCTTGTAGAGAAAGCGCTGAGGACCGACCCTGACAACCATCGTGTCACCAGGTACATTGCCAAGTACCTACGTAATCAGGTAGGTCAGAATAATCATAAATCATATTTCCAACCCTGGTGATATTGGCAGCAGGCTTAAGAGAATATCCATTAAGTCCTGGTCCTGATGCCGCCTAGGACAGATGCGATATTCCTGAAGCACCCAGATGCTGAACAACCTCATTAACCTTGACGAGGGGTTCTGATTGCCCTTAACTGGCCACAATGACTCCTTGTTCTCTGATCTGGTGGTTGAAATATTCTTCCCGTCCTTAAACAATCTGTACCTCTGTGCCCATGTGACAGGGTGAAACTGAGCGGTCCATTGAGCTGCTGAAGAAAACACTGGAGAGGACGAGTCAGTCAGCCTTCCTCCACCACCAGCTCGCTCTGTGCTACAAGAAGATGAAGACTGTTGAACAGATCAAGAAGCCCCATGACAACCAAGGTATACACACATATAGGTCTAAAAGTACTTTGTTCTGACATAGAAACTCTATTAATCTGACCTACCTTTTATTGCACCACAGTAGAAGTGAAGCAGTGGAGGTGTCTGTGTATTCAACAACTTAAGGAAGCCATCAAGATAAAGCCTTCATTTGTCCTCGCAATTGCTGATCTGGCCCTGATGTATGGACAGGAAAAGGACTTCACAAGGTACTGTCTGTCCTTCTGTCTGTCCCTGTGTCTGGCTCTGTCTTAATTTCTTGGACTCATCATCATCTTTTTCACTCTCAGGGCTGAGGAGCTGTTCCAGCAGGCCTTGAAGATGATTCAAGAGTCAGAGCCAGAGAAAATAAATAGGCAGATTGTCCATCAGCGCTATGCTGAATTTAATTTCTATGTGGTCAAAGAGATGGCTAAAGCATCTGATCACTACACCCAGGTAGGTGCATGTCTGCGCATGTGTTGACAATACATGAAATCATTTAGACTACACAAGTCAAGAGCCCGCAGTTGGAATTGTTAACCTGAGAATCAGAGGGTCACCTCTATGTGACTGGAAGTGACCAAAGGAATTTTTTTGACTGTTGCCTTTGCTCATGAGCTCAACAGGGTTCAGGGAATTTGAACTTTTTGAATTGGTGGGTTGCTGGGTAGTGTATGGCTCTCCATGAGGACCTAATTACACATTTGGACACTTTCAGACACACCCGATGGTAGCTATGTGAGAGTGACCGGTGACTAAAAATCCAGTTTAAAGAGAGGGAGCATCAAGAACAGCACATGGGCACCAGCCCTGGATTGACAGGGGCCAAGCTGAGAGGCACTTTAAAGGGTGCACTCGCACTAGGCAATTCTACCATGCTCAAGCACATTTGCGCCCTAAAGTCCATGATCTCTCGCAGTGATCCACACTTCTGCAGCTGCAGAGTTGTGTCACCTTGGATCTGAAGAAAGGATGATATGGACCTGAAAAACCTCAGCACTCGACTCAAGGACCATGTAGCACTCTGACAGTACAGGGCCATGGCTCACTCAGACAGCTTCTTGGCCTACATCAAGTACAGTGGCTAAAGTGTGGGGAATATGGCTAAAGGCCCAGCTGGTCTTGGTTTTTTACCCAGGACTTTAATTCACAAAGTTAAGGGAGAAGAGAAGCACCCTCTTGTCCAGGAGGAAGTTCAGTCAGATGTGGAAGAAGAGAAAGCAAGCAGGATGAAGGATCTGGAACAGCAGGAAGCATGGACAAGATGGGGATCTGAGCAACAGTGGCTCACATAAAGCAACAGGCTGTGTACAGTGGTTTACCAAGTCCTGCAAACCTCCACATCTGGGGGAAGGGTGAATCCCCATTTTGTGCCCTCAGATTTAGAAGAGGAGCAGATTCAAAGAAGCTCCTCGAAGGTTCTTCCAGAAGGCGGATACCGCTGGTGGTATGATCAAGCACAGAGAGCAGTTACCTCACCCAAGATCAGTACCCAGCCTCGGAGCCTCCTCACCTCAGCAGCCAAATGGAAACTGAGAGTTGATCTTGACAAACAGCTGTGGTTGCCACAACATATTGTCTCAACAACTCTCTGATCTTGGTAGAACAGGCTGTACCCTGGGAGCAGAGCATGGATGAAGCCTAAGAGTAAAAGTGCACCAAGTGCCAGGAGCTGACAGGTGCTTTAATGAGGGAGCTGAAGCAGGTTCAACATACACAGGATTTCTTCTTGTCATCTGTTTTAAAGCAGAAGTAAGCGATCCGGTGGTTTTGTCTAACTTCCTGTCAGCAGATGGAGTTAGCAGTCCCCGCCCTCGTCCCTACGTCACCACATTCACGCGCACCCCTTGGCTGCACACACAGAGAGGACTGCCCCTTTATGCCGTTCTCTCTCCTCATTGGATAAAGGTTGTAGGATACAAGGAAAGTTTTCTCCTCGCCTCAGAGCAGAGTGACTGACCGACCCGTGTTTCAGACCAAACACTCTATAGAAGTGATTGCTGTTGGAAGATACAACTATTTAAGACTTACATTAACACAAACATTCCCATTCCCATTCTTACTTCTGCTTTAACTGAATGTAACATTGTTTGTGTTTATCCACTCAACAGTGTCTGTTAATACCACTGAAGTCATGGGAGTCCAAAAATTCTGCCAAGGTGAGTCTCAACTTTCACAGACCTGCTGATGTAATCGTGCATAATGAAGGTTGTGTTTGCATCCCAACTCGTCTCAGAGACTCTGCTGCTTGTTTTACTGTTGACTCTCATTTGTCATGCTCCACTGAGAAAACATTATATTCTTGCTCCGCGAGCCCGAATTTACTGCAGCAGTAGGAACTGTACAGTCGTGGTGCAGGTACCAATGTTGTTAGATGTAGGTTGTCAAGTTAGTGACCAAAATTTTATTTTATGTTTTTACTTCAGATGCTGAAGAAGATCGCAGAGATACGTCTCTCTGAGGACAAGGATGATGGACAGGCCTACGCTCTGCTCGCTGTGGTGGCCAAAGCTGAAGGCCACAAGAAGGAGGCTGCTGACTTCTATGAGAAAGCTCTGGACTGTGATGAAGACAATGGCGAGTACCTGTCGGCTCTGCGTTCACTGCGCATGGAGATATCTATAAGAAGACTAGATGACTCACCCAACGCTGCTGACCAATGACACGGCATCACCACACGGCCTCCATCTTGGTTCGGTCCACTCGCTCCCTCAGAGCATAAGCTAAAGGTGTTAGCTACAAGTTTCATTCCTCCCGGCCACTAGGTGTTGCACTCACATTCGCCCACTCTCGCTCCAACCTTCAATTGGACTGGTTGCCAGTAACACGCCTATCTGGTTGTTAAGTCCTGACATCACAAATTTATTTCCAGGTCCACTGGCGTTATCGGGTCCATCGCAAACACAACAAAGTCGCCTACCTCATAGTCACGGTCCCATGACAAACAATGAAAACCTGTTATTTATACAGAGACAATATCATTACGTAATAAGTTTGTTTATCTGCTAATTGATTGAATACAGTTAACACTGAGAAGCTGCTCGGCTACAGGCAGCATTAGCCGCTGTTAGCCTGGCTAACAGAGGCTAATGCTAACACTCAAAACATATGGACGGCGGAGCAGCTCCTGTATGGGGAGCATGGCTCTGATTTCTTTGAAGGCACCAGAGTTGAAATGGTTCAGCACAGCTACTCTCTCTACTCTATTTGAATTAAATTAATTAAATCCCTTTTTTACTCTCAGAGATGTGTCATGGAAGAAAGAGTTTACAGATTCACTGGTTCTGCCATTGTTTACAACTTGTAACTGCCGGCGCTTGGACCCAGAAATTGAATATTTGCCACGTGTGACGTCAACAGTTGGATAGGCAGTGGCTAGTAGCTAAAGCTAAGCTAACGGTAACCGTATTTAACGAGCAGCAGCTCCGGTGTTGACAGCAGACTGGAAACACATCTGAATCATTTCACACTAACTCACCTGCAGACGAACCAGACGAACCCGCAGCATCACACCTGCACCAGAAACGTTACAGCACCGGCTGACCGTTAGTTAGCATTAGCACGATGCTAGTTCTCCACAGAGCTATCACGATCTGGCCCCCTCTGAGCTCCGCCCAATATAATACATCCATGCTCCACCTCATGCTGTTGGCGCAGAGATCAAATCATGTCGACGTTGCCAACGTAACCAGATGTAAATATATATTTTGGACACGTCAAAAATGTATTTATTTATATTCCATTTTTTTTTAATCTGAAAAATGTATACTATTATTCTGCACCCTGTGGATGTATTATTTTTGAAAAATTAATCGTTTTGATGAAAAAGTTGTAGCTATAACCTTTAAGCCTGTGGTGCATGTTCTACTAAAATAGGGTTCATTGAGGTTTCCTGATGTTTTGAACCAAAGGCCATGAATGAGTTACAGGAACTACTAGCCTACTGTAGGTGCATCTCAATAAACTGGAATATCATGGAAAAGTCCACTTCCAGTAGTTCAAGTCAAATAGCCCAACCAAGTACTGAGAGCATATAGACGGACATACTTTTCAGAAGGCCAACACTTCCATATTAAAAATGCTTTTTTAAATTGATCTTTTGTAATATTCAATTTGTTTTGAAATGCTGAATTTTAGGTTTTCATTAAATGTGAAGCCATAATCATTACAATTAAAATGAATTCAATAAATAAAGACATGAAATGTTTCATTCCGTGTGTAATGGATCTATATAATATTTATAGCCCCACTATGTAGGATTCGTGGCACTGGTACACTGGTTGAGAAGAGCAACTGTCTGCTACTGTGTCTTTATCCAGAGACATAGAGATGTACTTTTAATGGTGATATTTATTAGAATAATGGGGTATTTATTAGTTTTTTAGTTTAGTTTAGTTTATTTCAGTCAATCATGTCATTAAAAGAAAAGTTACAAACCAGAAAGAAAAAAGTAAATAAAGAAAAAACATCAATCAGAATAAACAATAAGTAAACAGAAAAAGAAAATTTGGACCGAAAAGGCATAGGCTGAAGCATAGCTTATTACGCCTACCCTGTTACAACTCTGATTAATTAAAAAATAAAAAATAAAAATTTAAAATGCACAATTTGTTATTTATTAATAAAAGAAATAAGCAATCACAAAACAGTAAAAAGAGAGAAGCTGCTTGATTCGATTTCCCTTTCTTCTTCCTTTTCTTTCCCTTCCTTTCTCCTCTCCTTTCCCTTCTTCCTCCCCTACTTCCTTCCTCCTCAAAAGAAAAGAGGAAAAAAAAAGAAAAAAGAAGACAATCAAACATACAGAAAACAGAACAGAAATAGCAGCAGCATAGCACGTGTCACCACTCATTACTCTAACTTATATAAATTAATCATCCTGTTTTTAAGTACTTTTTTAAATAAGATTATGGTATTACATGTTTTTAAGTCATTCTCCAATTTGTTCCATAAATTAACAGCTGTTACCGTAATGCATTGTAATTTGGTGTTGGTTCTTGTTTTTAACTTTCTAAATATACATACTCCTCTGAGATTGTAATGGCTTTGTCTTAAATTAAACATTTTCTGAATACATTCGGGCAGCAAGTTGTTGTAAATTTTGAACATAAGCTGTGCAGTTTTGAAATCCACCAGTTGTTTGAATTTGAGTTCGTTAGAATTAATAAATAATTGATTGGTTGGATGCCTATAGTCGACTTTGTTTATAAGTCGCATTGCTTTTTTTTGAAGTAAAAAAATAGGTTTGGTGATTGACTTAAATGTGTGTCCCCACACTTCTATACAATAAGTTATGTATGGTTTTATTAGGGATTGATACAAAATTTTTAAAGAATTTGTCATTAAGATATTTTTACATTTATATAGAATTGCCATGGTTTTTGATATTTTATTCTTTAAGAAGTTGATATGTGGCTTCCAGCACAGCTTATGATCAATAACCACTCCAAGGAACTTATTATCAAAAACTCTTTCCACTTCCACATTGTCAATGGTAATTTGCACTCTTTGATTTATAGGACGATTTCCAAAAATAATAAATTTTGTTTTGCTTATGTTCAGAGATAACTTGTTCACATCAAACCATCTTTTTATTTTTTTAAGTTCCGTTTCCACTGTATTCAGAAGGTGTCCCAAGTGTTGGCCAGAACAAAATAAATTGGTGTCGTCCGCAAATAAAACACATTTAAATTCACAAGAAACCTTACAGATATCATTTATATACATTATAAAGAGTTTTGGGCCCAATACGGAACCTTGAGGGACCCCGCATGTGACTCTTCTCAATTCGGACCGTTCATTATCAATCTGGACAAATTGGTATCGATCATCCAAGTAGTTTTTTATCCATGACTTTGCAACCCCTCTAATACCATATCTTTCAAATTTGTTCAATAATAATGTGTGGTCAAGGGTATCAAAAGCCTTCTTTAGGTCAATAAATAATCCAACTGTATATTCTTTATTATCAGTGTTTGTAGAAATTTTGTCAATGAGTTCCATAACTGCCATTGTAGTTGACCGATTTGATCTAAAGCCATATTGTTGGTCACTCAAAATTCATTTTCTTACATGTAACTAGCAGACTTTGCACACAGCTGCCAACCCTGTTTTTTCTTTGGTTTCTCTGTTATGTTTTGTGTTTGTGTGCTATGGGCATGTGGTGTGCGAGCCACCAAATGGAATTGCCCTTTAAGGGATTAATGAAGTAGTCTTGAGTCTTTCCCAGAGAAGCACAGTAGCCAACGTGAATTTGTTGCCGCCGCCGGTGAAACGGTGTTCCTTCCATAGTGCAGTTTCAGCCGCCATGAGCCCACTCAGGCTGCAGCACCATTCATCATCATTTTCTACCACTTCAACGAGTTTAGAAACACTATTTTAGGGTCGAAAAACGACATAGTGTTGCTTTAAGTTTCACTTTTTAAATTAAATTACTGATATAAATAAACTTTTCCATGATTCTAATTTACCTTAGACGCACCTGTAAGCCCCTCCCACCTCCAAAAACACCAAACAGCTGCTGCCACCATCACCTCACACGTGTCCATAGTTACAGAGACTTTACGTTTATTTAACACAAAGAAACATTCAGAATAAAATACCAGTTTGGATTTGACTGCTGCTGATGGTTGAGGCTTTTATTTTGACAGGAAAAATCTCATTTACTTATAAAACTTGTTAGAAAATACTTTTATTTAAGGCGTGTGTGTGTGTGTGTGTGTGTGTCAGTGCTGGCTCGGTGTGTGTGTTGCGGTAAAGTCCAGCTGTGTGTCCTCGGTGGCGGTCAGGACTCTGTCCACTTGTCTCTGCAGCTCGGCGTCCAGCAGCAAAGCTCCGCCCCCAAATCGATCCTGAAGAAGAAAAAATAAAAAATCAAATTGATAAAGATTCAAGAGTTCAAACGTTAAAGGGACATTGCGTAGGAATTCCTCCATCTAGCGTTGTGGTTGTATATCACAAGCAACTCAATGGTATTTTTCATGCTGCATTCACGTGAAATTGGGCAGACGGCAGATGGACATAAACAAGCCTCCATGTAAACAAGTGGTCCGTCAGCACGAGGCAAAACAATACACGTGACAACATGTTGTCATGGCGATGTGGTATTGTTTTACCGTCTTTCTCTGGACTTCTGTGACTAAAACGACATCTGGTTTGTTAGCGACGGCCGTCTGCCCGACTGCAGGTGAATGCAGCATCAGTGTAACGCTCCATTCCTCCTCGCTGCGTTACCGCGGCGACTGAGCCGACAGCTCCGGTGTCTCCGCTGAGTTTCCGTGGTTTCCTACCGTCACCATGGAGACACCACATGGCAGCAGCACCGAGCTTACCGTCTCCATGGAGATATGAACGATATGAACGGCAAAGAGAACAAAACCACTGATGCACGTTGCCTTCAGGGACAGTTTTTCATCAACAGTCTCTGTATTTCCCTCTAAAACAACTCTGTGTGGTAACGTTGTGTTATTATCTCATAGCGTGGTGAATGTGCAGCTCACAACTTGTCCACCAGAGCGTTGTGGAGTTGTTGGATTGTGTATTTGATGAGTTTGATGAGGGAAACCAAGAAATCCCATAATGAGCCTCCGTAGTGTAGCTCTGAGCAGCTCACGGCTCTGCTCCGCCGTTCTAAAAACAGCTTGCACCGACAATTAAAGGTAACGAACCTACTGCTATGACTATAGGGATTATGGCAATGGGCCAATTTGACTAAATGTTGAACTATCCCTTTGATGAAAAACAGACTTTGGAACCAAATAATCGGTTTTCCTGAATAGACAACAGGAGAAGTTACACAATGTCCCTTTAAACCACCTTAAGTTAAACCTCTGATGTGTGAGGGTGCGTTTGGTTTCTCTACCTTCTTCTTGGTGGCGGGTGGAGCAGAATTATTAACCTACCTGTATGTCTGCAGAAAACGTAAGCATCAGTTCAGCTCTACTGCAGGATTTATTCTGCAATGTTTGCCTCTACTATGGGGTTTTAGGTTCCTCACAGGTGCAGGGCGCCCCCTACTGGCATGTTGGAGTATCGTACTAACACTACAACAAGGAGAGGACAATGAAATCAGCTCCTAAATCACACTTTGAGAAACAACAAAACAAAAACAAAAAAAACATGTAAGGGTGTCTGTTTTTTTTTTTTACCACACTTAACCTTTTGCAATGAACTTAGTAATAAACGTATAATTATTTTAAGCACAGTGACATGTGGAGGGTGGTGACAGTCAGAGATAAAAGGTTTCCTCAGGACAACATGAGACAGCATTCACTCTGAACAAAACAAATAGGGTTCTCTCTCTGGTAAATAAACATCAACTATTTCAACTCTCCCCTTTACATGATTTCAGAGAGGACAGTGAATGCATCACCACACAGTTTCAGTTTCGTTTTTTTGATATCAGGTCTCAAGTTCCTGTGCCGTCTCTGAGCTAATGAAGCAGCCAGGTCCATAACTCTCGTGCTCATCATCAGCTTCAGACCTGTTTTGGGTGTTTTCTGTTTTGCAGCTGAGTCTGAACTGAAAGTTTCATCATGAGGTGAGTTTACTTCACTGAAACTAACAGATAAAAGCACAGCAGTGTATAGTGTTAGTGGGTTATTAGTCTGTCTGACGGTCCCTGGGTCTCTTCAGTGACACACAAAACAAACTCCTTCGTCCTCATCAGTCTACAGGTCTCAGCAGATCTGGTCTACAGGGTTTGTCCAGGTTTGTTCATTAGTGCAGATCCACTTATTTCGTTTGCCATGACTACTCACTGATAGTTACTAATAAAAAAAAGATTTGCTGTCTCTGTTAACTGAGTGGAACCCATCACACACATGAGTTGTCTACACTTCAAAGGCAAAACTCAAATCAGTACACAATAACATACATCTGACAAATGACAATAATAATGTGCAGCTTTTAAATCTGCTCAGACAGAACAAAGGAAACACTGCCATCAGACAGAACAAAGGAAACACTGCCACTGCATGCTGTGAGCTAACCTTAGCTAACTGGGAGTGGACAGTAAACTAGCTTTCCTGAGTGAGTTTCCCCATGTTGGAACTGTAGTAAGTGAAATGTGTCAGTTTTAATGCACTGAAATTGTAGTTCCTCAGCTTTATTCCACTTAATTAAATAAATCGACTAGGCTACATCTGAATTAAACTGCTGCTCAGACAAGAGTTGATTTTATTCATTACAGTGGTGGATACAGCTTCTGTATCTCTGATCTGTTTGGATAAATCAGCCCCTGTCTGTCTGTCTTTCTGTCTGTCTGTCAGGTTGTCGCTCCAGCCTGGAAAGTTTAAATAGCTCTTTATAAATTCTGCTAGTGCTACAGTCAGTGTTAGCATTATCTCACAAAGACCTTCAGCCACTGTTTTCCTTATAATAACAGATGTAATAACATAACCAGGGGCTTCAGTGATTCACTATCCGGAAGTGATGGGGCAGTGCACCTAGGGCTAGCTAGTTAGCATCCCTTCAACAGATGAAAAGATGGTGAGGGTTCGGGTCTATTCTTCTGTTGGTGAGTGAAGAATCGCGTTTGATGCTTAACTCAGTGGTTCTTCTAGACTAGACAATAAAACAGCTGCTAAAGCCAATACTGGCTTATGGTTAAACTACCTGACAGTCATGTGCCTTTGTTGGTGGACAGCTCCATAATGATTGTTGTTGCAGTGTGCTATACTCCAGACTTCTTCAGCTGCAGAGTCGCTTCACCTGGGATCTGAAGAAGGACGATATGGATCTGGAAAGCCTCAGCATTCGACTCCAGGACTACATAGAGCTTCAGCTGGGACAGCATGGTTCTGTGGCTCGCTACTACAGCTTCTTGGCTTACGTCAGGTACAGTAGCTAAAATATCCAGCATTCACCTACCTGACTCCGGCTTTATTTCTGATGTGTTCACTTACTGTACATTCTCAAGACTATTTAAACGACATTAAAACTTTAAGCTGAAGTGAATGCTGTGATATGGAAAATGTCTCTCCTCAGGTATCTCCAGGATCAACCAGAGGAGGCGGAGTCACTTCTTACCCAATCAGAGGAGAAGACCAGAGAGTGTTATGGCGAGGAGAGCGAGAAGCGGCTCATAGTGATTTATGGAGACCTGGCCTGGCTGAAGTACCACACTGGATACTACAAAGAGTCAGAAAGCTACTGTCAGAAGGTCGATGACATCCTGGTGAGCATCCAGACGCTCTACAAGAACTCGTATCAGCTTCAGATCCAACTCTGTCCAAGTCACTCACTCTTCCTTCTGTCAACAGTCCAAGTTTCCTACTGGCGGTTCCACAGATCTCCACCCAGAGGTGTACGGAGAGAAGGCCTGGACCTACCTTAAGTTTTCAAGGTCTTACTACGACGAAGCCATCGACTGTTTTCGCAAAGCATTGGACCTGCAGCCTGATGACAGCGAGTGGAATGCCGGCCTTGCTATCGTACTTTATCGCACAGAAGCAGTAAGTTGCTAAAGGAAACTAAAGCCTGAAACTCTTGGCTGAAC
The DNA here is from genome assembly GCF_905171665.1 of Trachurus trachurus. Lineage (NCBI taxonomy): Eukaryota > Metazoa > Chordata > Actinopteri > Carangiformes > Carangidae > Trachurus > Trachurus trachurus. Next base: position 690,279 of record NC_139913.1, read on the forward strand.
CAAAGTTGCATATTGAGTGGGAGCATCCATTAGTGGTTACTAGGGATGGGTACCTTTCACATTCAGACAGATTTGATGTCGATACCTGGTTCCTGGGAACTGGTATGTACCGAGTTCGGTACTAATCCCTAATGGTTACAGATGATTAATTATTCAAACACTTAAGTCTTTGAAAATGTCTCCGTCCAAGAACTTGAAACAATAAACTGACCACAGTCTCATTTACAGTTAAGTCCAAAAAGATCCCAGGAATCCTCAGAGGAGTCCCCAGCCACCAAGCAGCTCCGCAGAGCTCTGGAAATCAACCCTGATGATGCTATGCTGATGTCCATGCTGGCTCTGAAGATGACGGAGTGCTATAAAAACCAAGAGGCAGAAAATCTTGTAGAAAGAGCGCTCAGGATCGACCCTGACAACCCTCGTGTCACCCGGTACATTGCCAAGTACCTACGTAATCAGGTTGGTCACAAATCAACATAAATCATATTTCCAACCTTGCTGATATTGGCAGCTGGCTTAAGAATATCCATAAGTCCTGGTCCTGATTCTGCCCAGGACAGATGCCATATTCCTGAGGCATCCAGATGCCGAACAACCTCATTAACCTTGACGAGGGGTTCTGATTGCCCTTAACTGGCCACATGACTCTTGACTTCTCTGATCTGGTGGTTGAAATATTCTTTCTGTCCTTAAACAATCTGTACATCTGTGCCCATGTGGCAGGGTGAAACTGAGCGGTCCATTGATGTGCTGAAGAAAACACTGGAGAGGACGAGTCAGTCAGCCTTCCTCCACCACCAGCTCGCTCTGTGCTACAAGACAAAGAAGACTGCTGAACAGATCAAGAAGCCCCATGACGACCAAGGTATACACACATATAGGTCTAAAAGTACTTTGTTCTGACATAGAAACTCTATTAATCTGATCTACCTTTTATTGCACCACAGTAGAAGTGAAGCAGTGGAGGTGTCTGTCTATTCAACACCTTAAGGAAGCCATCAAGATAAAGCCTTCATTTGTCCTCGCAATTGCGGATCTGGCCCTGATGTATGGAGAGGAAAAGGACTTCACAAGGTACTGTCTGTCCTTCTGTCTGGTTCTGTCTTCGTTTCTTGGACTCATCATCATCTTTTTCACTCTCAGGGCTGAGGAGCTGTTCCAGCAGGCCTTGAAGATGATTCAAGAGTCAGAGCCAGAGAAAGTAAATTGGCAGATTGTCCATCACCGCTATGCTCAATTTAATTTCTATGTGGTCAAAGAGATGGCTAAAGCAACTGATCACTACACCCAGGTAGGTGCATGTCTGCGCATGTGTTAACAATACATAAAATAATTTAGACTACACAACTCAAGAGCCCGCAGTTGGAATTGTGACTGGACGTTAGTGATGCGCGGGCTGACCCGTAGCCCGCGGGTCCCGCGGTCAACCCGCAGGGCAGGGCGGTGCGGGTCAAGAAATCTTTACTTTATTTGCGGTGCGGGTCGGGGCGGGTCATTAAAAAAAAAGATTAATAAGTCCAGAGTGTGTTATCAGGGCCGCGCTGATGTTGATGGGAAAGCCGGCGGAGGTGTGAGGGAACCGGATGAGACGGCGGCTGGGAGCATCAGCAGAGCGGGGTTGGTTTCACTGAGAGCAGAGAGCAGACCGGGGAGAGTGAGAGGCGGCGGCCTCGGCTGCTGCTGCACGCTGCACTGTGACTCTCCCAGTCTCCCACTCATCATGAGCTCCACAGTCCACACACTGACAAGCTACCGGCAACAGAGCACCTCTGTCTGCCCTTTCAAAGTAACTGTCTGATGTTTAATAGCGGCGGGGCGGGGCGGGGCGGGTTGTGAAAATAGATGTGGTGGTGCGGGGCGGGCTGGGACGGGTCAAAATACTTCATAGATGCGGGACCCGCGGGTTGGAAAAAAACCCGGCCCGCGCATCACTACTGGACGTGACTTAAGGAATTTTTTTGACTGTTGCCTTTGCTCATGAGCTCAACAGGGTTCAGGGAATTTGACCTTTTTGAATTGGTGGGTTGCTGGGCAGTGCATGGCTCTCCATGAGGACCTAATTACACATTTGGACACTTTCAGACACACCCGATGGTAGCTATGTGAGAGTGACCGGTGACTAAAAATCCAGTGTAAAGAGAGGGAGCATCAAGAACAGCACATGAGCATCAGTCCTGGATTGACAGGGGCCAAGCTGAGAAGCACTTTTAAGGGTGCACTCACATTAGGCAATTGTAGCATGCCCAAGCACATTTGCCCCCTAAAGTCCAGATTACTTGGCTACTATAAAAGTGTAGGTGTGGATTTTCAGCACAGTACAGAACAACTGGCCCTAGTGTGACTGCAACCTAAGGATACAGTATTGAATCCTTGGGAGAATGAGACACAACCTTTTGCCAAATTAAGGAACATCCTGTGACGAAACTTATTTTGCAATATAGAGCAGAAGGATAGGTGAAGGAGAAAGAAGAGAGCCAGGAAACAAGCAGTCTTCTTGATGGACCGCTTTGGCTTTGTCAAAAACCTACTAGGACAAGTAGTCTGGTATAGTCTAGGTATACGTCTCAAACTGTCAAGGGGAGGTTGTCCAGTTTCTCCGAAACACCTTGAGAGATCCACAGAGAAATCAAGCATTTCATTCCAAGAAGACAGATCAATGAAATAGTGGTTCCTGTTACCAGGCTGCCTGGAACACACAAGTATTGTCACCCAGCCTGGGAAACGAGATCTGGCGAGACAAGGTCCTGTGTTTGGACTTGACTTGCCTACCTCAATGGAGAGGGAATGGAGAGAAAGGCTCACAAAGGCACAACAATTTAGGTCTACTAAGGTGATTGAAAGCCTGGACATGCTATCCTACCCAGGGTCTGGTGGCCAGACATAGTAGAGGAGGATCAGTAGCTTCATTCATAGGTGGCTAGGTTTCCCTGCAACCTGTCCCTGTAGAGGGCAGTGTTAACAGACCTGGATTTAGCTCTGAGGACCATAAATATAAAAGACATGTTGATAGTGATGGGGCACCTGCTACAGGGGATCAATGTGCCCTGATGTATGTACCTGACAGCCATGTGCCTTCATTGGTGGACAGCTCGCATGATCTCTCGTTCCCTCCTTGCACCATTGAAATTTGTGTGCTAAATAAATAAACTCTAAACTCTAAACACATGCGCTCTGACAGTACAGGGCCATGGCTCAATCCGACAGCTTCTTGGCCTACATCAAGTACAGTGGTTAAAGTGTGGGGAATATGGCTAAAGGCCCAGCTGGTCTTGGTTTTTTCACCAGGACTTTAATTCACAAAGTTAAGGGAGAAGAGAAGCACCCTCTTGTCCAGGAGGAAGTTCAGTCAGATGTGGAAGAAGAGAAAGCAAGCAGGATGAAGGATCTGGAACAGCAGGAAGCATGGACAAGATGGGGATCTGCAGAGCAACGGAGGCTCACAGAAAGGCAGCAGAGCATGGATGAAGCCTAAGAGTAAAAGTGCACCAAGTGCCAGGAGCTGACAGGTGCTCTAATGAGGGAGCTGAAGTGCTCCAGGTAGCAGGATAGCAAAGTCCTGCTCTACGAAGCAGGTTCAACATAGTACACAGGATTTATTCTTGTCATCTCTTTTCACAGAATGTAACATTGTTTGTGTTTTGTTTATCCACTCAACAGTGTCTGTTAATACCACTGAAGTCATGGGAGTCCAAAAAATCTGCCAAGGTGAGTCTCAGGTTTCACAGACCTGCTGATGCAGTCGTGCATAATGAAGGTTGTGTTTGCATCCCAACTCGTCTCAGAGACTCTGCTGCTTGTTTTACTGTTGACTCTCATTTGTCATGCTCCACGGGGAAAACATTATATTCTTGCTCTGCAAATCCGAATGACTCAGTCAACAATTTACTGCAGCAGTACGAACTGTACAGTCGTGGTGCAGGTACCAATGTTGTTAGATGTGAGTTGTCAAGTTAGTGACCAAAATTTACTGTTATGTGTTTTTACTCCAGATGCTGAAAAAGATTGCAGAGATACGTCTCTCTGAGGACAAGGACGATGGAAAGGCCTACGCTCTGCTCGCTGTGGTGGCCAAAGCTGAAGGCCACAAGAAGGAGGCTGCTGACTTCTATGAGAAAGCTCTGGACTGTGATGAAGATAATGACGAGTACCTGTCGGCTCTGTGTTCACTGCGCATGGAGCTGCAGTGACCTGAGAACACCCATAGATATCTATAAGAAAACTAGATGACTCACCCAACGCTGCTGACCAATGACACGGCATCACCACACGGCCTCCATCTTGGCTCGGTCCACTCGCTCCGTCAGAGCATTAGCTAAAGGTGTTAGTTACAACTTTCATTCCTCCCGGCCAGTAGGTGTTGCACTCACATTCGCCCACTCTCGCTCCAACCTTCAATTGGACTGGTTGCCAGGTAACACTCCTATCCGGTTGTTAAGTCCTGACATCACAATGTTATTTCCGGATCCACCGGCGTTATCGAGTCCATCACAAATACAACAAAGTCGCCTACCTCATAGTCACGGTCCCATGACAAACAATGAAAACCGGACATTTTCATGAATGTATAGGCTACAGAGACGTTATCGATATGTATTAAGTTTGTTTATCTGCTAATCGATGTAATCACAGTTAACGCTAAGTAGCTGCTCGGCTACAGGCATAGATCACGTAGATGCCGCCTCTGGTGCTGCTGCCCATTGGAACAGAACGTTGCCGCCATCTTGAGAAGGAGGAAGCCTGGTGTCTACTTAGGCTACTATAGTCTACAGAGGCAGAGGTCTATCACCATAACTCACTGAATTTTCAACTGATTTTCAAGCCGTTTGTTTTAATATAAATGACATACATATATTTGTGATAAAACATACACAATGTTTATTCGTTACAGTGGCTGATTGCCAATGTCACTTTAATCATCTTACTGATGTCTTACTAATAAAAACATCTTTTGTTTTCTTGTCCTGACATAAATTGAGGGTTCGTTGTGGTGGTATGAGTCTTGATGCTCAGAAAACAGGCAAACAGGAACGGAGAAACGGCGACGGACTTTTGTGTTTACACTCACTCGCCGGCCTCATCACCACGGTAACCACAAACTCACAACTACCACAGCCAGGGGAAACACCTGATAACTCCTTCTCAAGATGGCGGCCGTGATGACGTGCCTGACAAGCCCGAATGCGGCATCTACTGTACGTGTAGCCTATATATGGGCTACAGGCAGCATTAGCCACTGTTAGACTGGCTAACAGAGGCTAACGCTAACGCTCATATCAAAACATATCAACGGCGGAGCAGCTCCTGTATGGGGAGCGTGGCTCTGTCTTTGGAGGCACCAGAGTTGAGCACTCTCTACTCTATTTGAATTAAAGGTGTACAGAAATGGCCGTTTGTCCTGTTTGTCGCGCCGAGTTCCCTGGTGAAAAAAAAGTGTACTTTATTGTATTTCAAGTATATTCGTATTTTGAATAGTATATTGAAAATGTAATTATACAAATTGTACTTTATATAAATATATAAAAATTACACTAACATCACACTTTCACGCTAACACTTTTAACACACTTGAAAATAATTATACTATATTACACTTTATAGAAATATATTAAACTAAAATATACTTAAAGTGAAATTTATGTGTAATTTCTAAAGTGTACTTATTTGAAATTTGTTTTCACACATACTTTTGATATATTTTAAAATGTATGCTAAAATTGTCATTGTAAAATACAATGATAACATATTTTGAAAGTATACATTTTAATATCAACACTGTAATATTAAGTTTGAGTGTATTTTAAGTTACATTTGAGTTTAATTATAAAGTGAAGTTATTTATGCTTGTAGCCTACTTCAGGACATTTTGGAAAGTGGTATTAGCCTATGCACCTAAACCCGTTCATTAAATTTTGTGCTGTGTGTTTGGCAAAAAAAAAAAAAGATAGGCTACAACCTTACACGCATGAAATCACATGAAACAATACACTTAATTAACACTTAACAATCATCCACAAGAGCGTTGTAGAGTTGTTGGATTGTGTGTTTGATAGTCTCCGTAGCGGTAGCTGAGCAGCTCATGTCTCTGCCCCGCCGATCTAAAAACAGCTTGTAGGTTACCGTCAATTACAGTAAAAGTAACGAACCCTATCCCTAAGACTAGGGATTAACGGGCAAATCTGCCAAAATGTTGAAATATCCCTTTAAGCACATTGTTTTAATGTTATAATGTCTGTTGTAACCGTAACCAAGGTTAAAAGTCTGTATTAAAAATTAGTTGATTGCATATTAAAACAGCTGAATTCATATTTAAAAAGTTAATTAATAAATACTAAGTTATGTTAATAATTAAAAACAGATACTTACCTATAAAAAGAAATTGAACAGTGATAAAATATTTTTTTATACGTTTATTTTGAAAGAGATTGGCTGGAGATGAGCTGTCAGCCAATCGGGAAGAAGCTCCCGCCCCTTGACCTGCTCAGAACAAGGTTCACTTCCTCCGGAGCCGTTGTCAGGAGAGCGAGCAGCCCCGCATCGAGCACGACACTTAGCTTGTGAAGAGGAGTCGGAGACACTAGTAAAAGTTGATAAAAGTGATTAAAAACTACGGGATAACTCCGGTGACGCCCTGGACCTGTGAGAGTGAAGCTAGAGGTAGTGATGGGCAATCGAGGCTTTGTTGAGGCTTCAACACCTTTTTCGAGTAATGATTCATTACTCGCGAGGCTTCACTGACACAGTGCTCCAGTACGACATCTAGTGTTCAATAAAATGAAGTGCAATTGAGACGTGTCATTCATTGGTTCATTGATTGTTTGAGATTTGATTTGCCATGCACACTCCTGTTCAACAAACGTTACATGGTTGTATGGTTTCAAGCTGACACAATAAAAATAAAAATATAAAATATAAAATAAACATGAAGTTTCTCATTTGGCATATGATTGTGATAGGCTTTCGGTATTGACTTAGCCTGATATAGCTATTAGGCTCTGCTATGAATTACATTCTCCTCTGAAACAAGTCTAAACAGTCTATGGCTTTATACGATGTGAAATGTTGTAGATGGCAAATGTGATCTCATTTCAAAATAGAAAAGAAATATGGCAAGTTCGGCCAAGGATTCGATCTCACATCTGTGAGGTGAAAGCCCGATGTAATCACGGTGCGCCACTGTCAACTTCATGGTACATAGTACGAGACGTATTAAATATTTCTGAAGCCCATATGGTCGTTGACGCTTCAATCGTTACAAATATGCGTGTTACAACGCTTAAATAAATTATTTTTCCTCTGCTCCACATATCATGTTATAGAATTCCTGGTACTGAATGCTACACTTTCCAACCAAATCTCTGCCGCCTCAGTTTCTATGTGATTCAAAGGCTCAGCTCAGCTCTCACAGAGAGCCGAGACAACCAAATCATTGACGGTGCTTCATGAATGACTGAAGCAGTGAAGTGGTTCATACGTCATCCAAGTGGCTCATACGTCACGTGATCTTTCCCAACCGAAACATCAACGTGACTCGAAGTGACTGCATCATGTGGCTTGAAAAAATGGACTGTAGTTTAGGAAATACTTCGGAAGTGTTGGACCAGGGTTAATGTTAGATATATGTAATGTATATAATATGTGTACGCCAATTAAAAGGAAAAAAAGACACCTCTCCGGGGTGTCGATTACATGTTGTTTGGGCATTAGTTCATGTCTCTAACCACTACTCTAACGCAACAACCCCAGTTTCACAATGGGGCGGACTTATATTGGATGCAAGAATTAATAGTGATATAGAAGACCACATGTTTTATTTGGCTGTTAAGATAATAACATGTGCTCTTCAAATACAAACTGGTGTAATTTTTATATGAGGCTAATGCAAATGCAGACTGCCTTATGATTTTGGCGAAGTATGCTTTGGGGGTTATTGATAATTTATGGTTATGTAGGTAAAGAAGGTATGCTTGAAGACAGGGCAGAGGGTGTGCTTGAAGACAGGGCAGAGGGTGTGCTTGAAAAACTGGGCAGTGGACGTGCTTCTGTAACATTTTATGAGTTTTTATTCAAAAATAACAATTTACACATTGTGTGGGGATTCAGGCGGTTTCTCCTTTTCGAAAGGATTTCTCCCGCCTTTGAAAATGTCCGTTCACATGGTACGGATGAAGCTGGGGTGCATAAGAAATGTTTTGCTACTTTATACAAGTTCGGATAAGTGGCTTTGTTGCTGGTCCAGAATTTTAACGGGTCTTCTTTACGGTCCAGGGCAGGATCGGACAGGTAACGGTTCACTTCAATGATGGCGTTGGCAGTCGCATTTTGTGCTTGCCGCGCCCTGGTGGCATCATTGTCCAGCAGCCCCCACAGGTCAACTCCTGAAAAAAAACATCAGACCCATCAATACAAATGTAATTTTGTGTAGTTATTCATGATTAACTTTTTTTTTTTTTTTTTTAAGTATATTTTTTGGCTTTTCATGCCTTTATTCAATAGGACAGTTGAGAGTGTGACAGGAAATGGGAGGCAGAGATGGGGGGAATGACATGCAAGATAGGGCCGTCCGACGCGGGACTCGAACCGGGGCCGCCTGCAGCGAGGACTATAGCCTCAATACATGAGGCGGGTGCTCTACCAACTGAGCTAAACACCGCCCGTGATTAAATAATTTAAAAAGAAAAGAAAAGAAATACCGGTGGAGGCTGCTGCTGTTGCTGGAGGATCAATCGTTCCTTGTGGAGTGGACGGTGGCTGCTGCTGCTGCTGCTGCTGCTGTGTGACATGAATGACTTTTGTGCACTCAGAGATTAGGCGCTCCTTAACAAACGTCACCACCCTCGGGCTGGAAAAGCCGAATGTTTTGAACCTAGGGTCAATCATCGTCGCCACTGACAGTGAGCTCTCCTTCTCCTTGTCTTGCAGTCTGTCCACCAGACACCTGATGAGGTTTCGTGCCAGATGTTTGGCCATGTCAGTGGACAGCTGCGGCTCAAGCTGTTCGATGGTGTGACGAAGGACCCGGTAGAGGGGGATGACCTTAGAGGCCGACACTCGTTTTTCCTCTGACAACTCCACAGTTGCAACCTGGAATGCTGCCAACACCTGAAATGACATTGTCAGAATGCATAAACTGTGTAGCAACTTTGGTTACATTGCGGATGTTGTGTAGTGAGTAAACCGTTAATGACTGTGAAATACATACCTTGATGCATTGCTCAGTGCTTTCATACTGCAGGTGTGTGAGTGGGGTCAGGTCAGTGTTGAGCGTGGCAAGTGCTGCTGCCACTGCCTCTCTCTCTTCATGCATTCTTTGCAGCATGTGGAAGGTGCTGTTCCAGCGGGTGTCCACCTCCAATGTCAACTTCCGTGCACTGCGGCCCAGTTGCTGCTGCATGTGCACAAGCCTCTGTTTTGCCGTTGTGCTTGTTTTAAACAGCGTGACAATTTTCCGGGTCAAGGCTCGGATCTCCTCAAGGCCCGGAGTTGCCTCGATGGAATTTTTCACCACAAGGTTGAGGCAATGTGCAATGCACTTGCTGTGCCTGAGGTTCAGATTATTTGCTGCAGCGATCATGTTACTGGCCGAGTCCGTCACCATACAGCGCACTTTGTTTTTAAGACCCCACTCACCCAACATTGAGTCGACCTCTGCGGCTATGTGGGCAGCGGTGTGGGTCGCTGGAAAAGGCGTCGTCCCCAGAAGAGCAGTGGACAGCTGGTCACTTGCGTTGATAAAATGGCATGTGACCGCAAGATAGGCATCTGTGTTAATAGATGTCCACATGTCGGAAGTGAGACTCACAGTCTCAACTTTCTGGAGTGCCGCCTTTGCCTTCTCCTTCTCCTCCTCATATTTAGTAGCCACCATTGCCTTCACAGTTTTTCTCGTTGGCAGAGAGTAGGTGGGGTCCAGCTTGGCCACAAACTCCCTGAATCCAACGTCCTCCACCACAGAGAACGGCTGCGAATCCTGGACGATGAAGTTCACCAAAGCTTCATCCAGCTCTCGCTTTCTATTGCCTAATAACAAACAACAATGCATTAGGTTACATATAGACTTACTGAAATGTATCACAAGGTAATATAAAACACACTTGTGGGAATTATCATGTGTAGGTCTACCTGGGTTACTTGCAATAGGGGGCGGCTGCCTGTTCTCCGGTGCCGGATCAGTGTCTCTTCCATGCTTGGCACGCAAATGCCTCAGCATGGAGGAGGTGTTGTTGCTGTACGCCAGCTTCGCATCACACAACATACACTGGACCTGTGAAACAATGTTCACAAAGTTCATCCCGATTTGAATGCATTCACGCTAAGGACAATAATTGTGTTATTACGTTCTGACTATCTCAACAGTGACATCATTGTGCTCGAGGCCTTGGCAGCTTTTAGTGTCAATTAATTCACCCACAGTTGAAATAAAAGCAACAGCGTTCTTACCTTATTATCCGGCAACAACTGGAAGTCGTCCCATGCTCGGGACCTTTTCCTGGTTGGTTCCCGCTGAGGCTCCATATCTCTCTCTCTCTCTCTCTGTGTGTGTCTCTGTCTCTGTCTCTCTCTCTGTCTCTCTGTCTCTCTCTCCCTCTCTCTCTCTCTCTCTAAATATATATATATATATATATATATATATATATATATAAATAAATGTATATATATAAATGTATAAGGTGTGTGTGTGTGTGTGTGTGTGTGTGTGTGTGTGTGTGTCTGTGTATCTATCTATTTATCTATATGTAATATTATACTATATCCAGGACTATATCTATATAACTACTTTATCTAACTATATTATCTACCTGTCTGTCAAATTCTCCACAAAATACGCTAAATACACTAATCTCTCTCTCAATCGCAACAAACCAACCAACCTACTCTGCAAAGACATATTCAAATGAACGCCATTTAAAAGGATACCCAATCCCTGAACGGTCCCAAGCCCGCCAAGTGTTTCACATGACAAACCGAACCAATCAGGTGCTTCGTTTGACGTTCGAACCACTCAACTGCTTCAAACGTCATCCAAGTGGTTCATACGTCACAAGTCACGTGACCAAACCACGCCTCGGCACAGTGGTTCGATACAAATGCTTCATGAGCTACCGCGCATGTGTCGGAGCCTCGGGTGTCAGAGACCCATCACTAGCTAGAGGGACCCGACATCTCCACCAAGAAGAAAACGCATCGGTGAGAAATCGTTTTTTCCATGCTAAATGCTAACCGCCAGTGCTAATCAGTGCTAATACCAGAGACCTTACCCACTCGTGTGAATCACTAGCGTTAAAGCTAGCACTAGCTTCATTTTGAAGGTGCAATATGAGACGTTTTGAGAATTTGTTGCACACTGAACTGTAAAATCTGATGATTTAGCACAGTATCTGCGTTTTTAGCACGCCGAGTCACTATTTTATGCTAAGACATGGCAGAAGGTGCACACTGTACGTCTTCTTACTGGTATTAATGTTATATTTGCATGCTTATTACTATGTGAAGACGTTATTTTTATATGATTGATGTGGAGAAGTTATTTTAATAACTTAATCTCTGATATTTTGAGAATGTTGCTATGATATTATTGGGTGTGGTGTCATATTACAATGTTTATTCAGTTAGAAATATTCTCTGTGAATTGAGTGGATTTAACATGATTTATATATTGTATTTCATGAGTGAGAGTTGAGAGAATTAAGAGAATGTTCTGACATTACTCATCATAGGTCAGGTTTTCCTGTTGGATCCTTTGAACCTTGGACCTACCCGGATGTTGGAGCCTGGATCGAGACGTTTGATGGCGCACCACAGCCTGGAGGACAACTAGAGATATGGTGCCCGCAAAGAATCAAGAACCTGGATCCTTTCATCACTTCATTACACACACACACACACACACACACATATCCAACACATTCAACCATGCGGTAGGATAGATCCTCTTCACTTCCTCAGTGGACTGAACATTTCATACTGGGAGTGACTGAAAAAAGAGGTGACTTGAACTTTCAAACATAGCTGCAATTTTTTTTTTTTTAATGTTCCTACTTACCTGGGTAAGAATTGTGTTACACTGTGTATGTACATGTGTTTTGCTTATCCTTCTTTAAAGGACAATTCCAGGCAAATTCAACTTGAGGGTGTATGTTCTTATCATTTTAAGTCTAAAAGAAGGAATGTGAAGATTTTCAGTTTAACGTCTCCTGTTTTGCGGTAGCTGCGTCTGTCCCCGCATCGCTACGGCAGCAATGAATGGGAGTGGATGCAAGTTCCGCTGGTTAGGCTGTTTACATCCCTCAAAGCCGCAATTTTTTTCCACAGACAGCGTCAGATGGTTACTCAAACATGCACTGAGAAGTTTCTTTACTTCAAGCAAGCCGACATGCTTGTAAAACTAGATCTAAATTCAAAGTCTCACGCGAGACCCTGTTGCCGTGCTCGGTGCATTCAGGGGTAGTCAGAAAGCTCCCGTTTGTGTCATAAACACAGGAATATCAACTCTTGACTTGCTTCAAGTAAAAAAAACGTATCGGCGCATGTTTGAGTCGCCACCTGACGCTGTCTGTTGAAAAAAATGTACACTTCAAGCAAGTAAAGAGTCGATATTCCTGTGTTTATGACACAAAAGGTAGCTCCTACTGCACCTGAATGCACCGAGCACGGCAGCAGGGTCTCGCACAAGACTTTGAATTAGATCTAGTTTTACAAGCATGTCGGCTTGCTTGAAGTAAATAAACTTCTCGGTACATGTTTGAGTCGCCATCTGACGCTGTCTGTGGAAAAAAATGCGGCTTTGAGGGATGTAAACAGGCTAACCAGCGGAACTTGCATCCACTCCCATTCATTGCTGCCGTAGCGATGCGGGGACAGACCAAGCTACCGCAAAACAGGAGCGATTAAACTGAAAATCTTCACATTCCTTCTTTTAGACCCAAAATGATAGGAACATACACCCCCAAGTTGAATTCACCTGGAATTGTCCTTAAAGGTTTATTTGTAATGTTTAGGTCTGCTGCCTGAAATAAACCTATTTCTATTTTCTATTTCCTATGTACGAAAGAAGCAATATTTGAAAATGTGTTATTAAAGTTTTCCTTTGAAAATGTTTAAAAGCCATATGTAAATGTTTATACATTTAGAGATAGTACAAGTTTCTGTATTATTTGCAATGTATTATTATAATTTGGATGTGGTTTAAATACATTAAAGTATGTTTTTTTTACCTGGAAGTAGTCCCACAAGTCTTTCAGCCTTTAGTATACTTGTAACACATTTGCATGAAGGTAGAAAGTAGTATACCAAAAGTATAATTAAGTATATATTTTAATACACTAACTAACATCTAATTTTTAATGTACTTATAATACAAACAAAGTACACTTTAATTTAACTAATTAGGCATATATTAGTACATGAAATGTCATGTACTTAAAGTGCACTAAATATACTTTAAGTTGTTCCACTTTAGTACACAAAAGTACACTAAATACACTTTAAGTTGAGCTTTTCTACAACTTAAATATACTTAACACAAAATTAGTTGTTCCAATTTAGCACTCTTCAAGTTAACTAATCTTAAACACACTTGAAATATAATGATGATTAGTGCGGCTTGAAGTACACAAAAGTATGCAAAATTTTAGTACACTTAGTACATTAATTTTTCACCAGGGTTGTCACGAGCTGCAACACGAGTTTACCCGAGTAAGGAAAACGAATTTGATTGGTCGTTATCGAGCGGGCGGGATATTCAAAGCTTGGGGCGAGCCTGAGCTCCGTGTGTGTCTCAGACGTTTGAATGACGGAATATCCGTGGCTGGTGAATCGTGTACAGGCTGACGTATAATCCGTGCGCCTGCATTATCCAATGCGGAAAAAAAAATACACACTTTCATCCCGGATTTACTCAAAAATAGAATTTTGCACAAAGTTTGGCCTACAACGTCTGATAGATGAGTTATCACATTAATTTTATGATCCAGAGTGGGCTCAAATTCAGTTTTCTTTTCTGTACACCTTTAAATGAATTAATCCCTTTTTTTACTCTCAGAGATGTGTCATGGAAGAAAGAGTTTACAGATTCACTGGTTCTGCCATTGTTTACAACTTGTAACTGCCGGCGCTTGGACCCAGAAATGGAATATTTGCCACGGCTAGTAGCTAAAGCTAAGCTAACGGTAACCGTATTTAACGAGCAGCAGCTCCAGTGTTGACAGCAGACTGGAAACACATCTCATTTCACACTAACTCACCTGCAGACGAACCCGCAGCATCACACCTGCACCGGAAACGTTACAGCACCGACTGACCGTTAGTTAGCATTAGCACGATGCTAGTTCTCCACAGAGCTATCACGATCTGGCCCCCTCTGAGCTCCGCCTCACGTGACATCCACGTACTGATACTGTTGTTGCCAACGTAACCAGATGTAAATATATTTTGGACTCGTCAAAATTTATAAAACAATTATTTATATTATTTTTTTTTTTTTAAATCTGTAAAATTAATACTTTTATTCTGCACCCCTCTAGACGTTCTGTGGATGTATTATTTTTGAAAAATTAATCGTTTTCATGAAAACGTTGTAGCTGTAACCTTTAAGCCTGTGGTGCATGTTCTACTAAAATTGGGTTCATTGAGGTGTCCTGATGTTTTGAACCAAAGGCCATGAATGAGTTACAGGAACTACTAGCCTACTGTAGGTGCATCTCAATAAACTGGAATATCATGGAAAAGTCAACTTCCAGTAGTTCAAGTCAAAGAGCCCAACCACGTACTGAGAGCATATAGACGGACAGACTTTTCAGAAGGCCAACATTTCCATATTAAAAATGCTTTTTTAAACTGATCTTTTGCTATTCTTTTTTTTTTAAATGCTGAATTTTAGGTTTTCATTAAATGTGAAGCCATAATCATTACAATTAAAATGAATTCAATAAATAAAGACATGAAATGTTTCATTCTGTGTGTAACGGATCTATATAATGTTTATAGCCCCACTATGTAGGATTCGTGGTACTGGTACACTGGTTGAGAACAGCAACTGTGTCTTTATCCAGAGACATAGAGATGTACTTTTAATGGTGATATTTATTAGAATTCCTATTTTTATTGAGGTATTTATTCATTTCTTACATGTAACTAGCAGACTTTGCACACAGCTGCCAACCCTGTTTTTTCTTTGGTTTCTCTGTTATGTGTTTTATTTGTGTTTGTGTGCTATGAGCATGTGGTGTGCGAGCCACCAAAGGGAATTGCCCTTTAAGGGATTAATAAAGTAGTCTTGAGTCTTGAGTCTTTCCCAGAGAAGCACAGTAGCCAACGTGAATTTGTTGCCGCCGCCGGTTAAACGGTGTTCCTTCCATAGTGCAGTTTCAGCCGCCGCGACCCCGCTCAGGCTGCAGCACCATTCATCATCATTTTCTACCACTTCAACGAGTTTAGAAACATTATTTTAGGGTCGAAAAACGATAGTGTTGCTTTAAGTTTCACTTTTTAAATTAAATTACTGACATAAATAAACTTTTCCATGATTCTAATTTTCCTTAGACGCACCTGTAAGCCCCTCCCACACCTCCAAAAACACCAAACAGCTGCTGCCACCATCACCTCACGTTACCATAGTTACAGAGACTTTACGTTTATTTACATTACAGTTTTTCTCAGTCGCTTTGGTGCTTTTCTCACATCACTCTTAACATTTGCACAACAGTTAGTGCATTTCTCAGAACAATTATTGCAAACTGCAAAACCTAGTGGATGACCTGCAAAAGTGCGTCACTTGCTCAAAATGGATAGTCCATCCCTCAAAAGCAACCAAAGTACTCATGTCAATGAAACTGTCAGTGTGGTCAACATGAGAAGTCCTGACACCATCGTTTATGAACAAGATAGTCAAATGACTTTGTCATGTTTTCATTAGGACACTTTATTCTCTAAGTGTTTTCCAATGCAGAAAGTGATGACACCTGAAAATGCTCCAGACAGCACTATACACTACTTGTACAACCATGTGAAAACTACAGTAAAGTTACACATTACTGTATTTAGTGGAGATACTGAATATGTATGTTTCACATTTCTACTGCATGTGCTCTTTGCAATTCTGATTTGTTCACAGCATCGTGCAAAGGAAAAATACACTACAGTCAACTACAACAAACATAAGAAACACTCTTTGGGTACAACTTTACGTAAACAATGTTGCAGTACATATAGTAACTGAACCTACAGAGTACTGTAAATCATTCCTGCACATCCAGACGTTCCAGTCACATTTTCATCTACATCACTCTGTCAACTGTAGCGATTGAAACAGATTCAATATTCCCAAAGATACAGTAATGTCATCCTTACATTGTCTCTCTTTCAACCTTATGTCATTGTTTGTAATGGGCTCAGTCTCTTCCACCTCTGTGAGGTTGTCTTGTAATCCTATGTGATGCAGAGTAAAATTACAGTAATGTACAGTACATGTACTGCATCAACCATTATTACTGTAGTGTACAATACTGTAAAAGTGCTTCCTACTTGTAAAATGCTGTAGTACAGTACCGTACTGTAAAGATGTGGTTGCTGTAATACATTACGATACAGTAAATCTGTTCTCTAGTGAAGCTGTGAGTCTAAATGTAAATGTAAAAAGTTCTTGTCCCACTGTATCTTACAGTAATGCCTGACACAATGACAGCAGTGCAGATTGTTTAGTGCTGAATTACTGTCCAATACCATAAATACCTGTTGTTCCTTACTGTAAATGTTTGAATAATTGAATTCACAGCTTCTCCCAACATTTAAAACTAGTTTGACAGATTTTGAAAACTAGTTCAACAATTTTGTATGTAATGACTCAAGCAATGAAATGAGGACTATTAGTTTTATAGGGAAAGACTATTCAGCGTTCAAAAGTATAGTTCATTTTGACTGACATGACATAAACAAATGATAATGTTGTAAAACAGCAGAGAATTGTATGAGAGCAACTGATACATGTCCAAAAGCATTTGCAATTTGTTCAGAGGAAGGAGAAACTGCTACTATGATGTGGACAAATGACTACATGTTGTGGAGGTTGAACTAATAGTTATGAGAACTTTCATTCTGATCTGAGAATAGCACCAAAGAGACTGAGAAAAACTGTAACACAAAGAAACATTTTCAGAATAAAATACCAGTTTGGATTTGACTGCTGCTGGTTGAGGCTTTTATTTTGACAGGAAAAATCTCATTTACTTATAAAACTTGTTAGAAAATACTTTTATTTAAGGCGTGTGTGTGTGTGTGTGTGTGTGTGTATGCGTGTGTGTGTGTGTGTGTGTGTCAGTGCTGGCTCGGTGTGTGTGTTGTGGTAAAGTCCAGCTGTGTGTCCTCGGTGGCGGTCAGGACTCTGTCCACTTGTCTCTGCAACTCGGCGTCCAGCAGCAAAGCTCCGCCCCCAAATCGATCCTGAAGAAGGAAAAATAAAAAATCAAATTGATAAAGATTCAAGAGTTCAAACCTTAAAGGGACATTGCGTAGGAATTCCTCCATCTAGCGTTGTGGTTGTATATTTTTCATGCTGCATTCAGGTGAAATTGGGCAGACGGCAGAGTAACGGCATAAACAAGCCTCTATGTAAACAAGTGGCAAAACAATACACGTGACGATATGTTGTCATGGCGATGTGGTATTGTTTTACCGGCTTTCTCTGGACTTCTGTGACTAAAATGACATCTGGCCGTCTGCCCGACTGCAGGTGAATGCAGCATCAGTGTAACGCTCCATTCCTCCTCGCTGCGTTACCGCGGTGACGACAGCTCCGGTGTCTCCGCTGAGTTTCCGTGGTTACCGTTACCGTCACGCTGTCACACTGGAAAAACTTAGAATCTTTCCAAGAATATTTGTCTTATTTCTAGTCAAAACTAATCTCTTTCCACTTAAAATAAGACTCATCACCTAAAAATAAACTTGTTTTTAGATCATTTTCACTTGTTTCAAACTAGTTTCCAATTGAAATAAGTAGAAAAATCTGCCAGTCAAAGCAAGTTTTTTGTGCTTGTAATAAGAAAGAAAAACTTGCTCCACTCTCCGAGTCTTATTTAGTATTTAGTTTTGACTAGAAATGACATTTTTACTAGAAATAAGACAAATATTCTTGGTAAGATTTTTAGTTTTTGCAGTGCACTGAAGGTAAAAACATGGCAACACCACATGGCAGCAGCACCGAGCTTACCCGCTCCATGGAGATATGAATGATATGAACGGCTCATTCAGAGCTGAAAGGAACACTTCACTTTGTTGATTAATGAAAAACAGACTGAAGAACCAAATAATAGATTTTCCTGAATAGATAACAGGAGTGAAAGTTACACAATGTCCCTTTAAACCAGCTTAAACCTCTGATGTGTGAGGGTGCGTTTGGTTTCTCTACCTTCTTCTTGGTGGCGGGTGGAGCCACCGGGGGGTTGAAGGTCATATCTCTGACGCTGTAGTCACCAAACAGCTCAGCAGGACTCCTGGACAGGAAGTGATGGAGAGGTTAATGATGATGTCATCAGCAGCCGGCAGTGGTGGAGAGTAATGGAGTACATTTACTTGGGTGGCAAAGCAGTTTCCCCTTGGGGATCAATAAAGTTTTCTAATCTAATCTCTGCCAGCCGTCATGTGACCGTGTGGCCGTGCTGCAGCGGTCCTCACCTGCGGCTCAGCTTGACGCCCAGAGAGCCCGCCCCGTCGCTGGGAGCGCCGAGGCTCAGGTGAGCAGCAAACTGGCGGACGACGGGGTGGAAGTGTCTGCGCAGCGCGTGCAGCTCCCACAGCGCCGTGTTCTGGGCGTTGCAGTGCTCCGGCTCATCCAGCTCAGGGAGGAAGAAACCGCTGCCCTGGACCTCGTTGTCCAGCAGGAAGTCACACTTAGGGAAGGACTGACACACACACACACAAATACACACTTTATTATGAATGAGTGAACGGAAAATGTTAATTTAAGGAGGGTAAAGGCAAAATCAGCTGATGCTTCAGCCTCTTACACCTTTTTGGTCAAAGTGAATTGTTTTGCTTGTTGTGTTTTTGTTCTGATTTATTTTGTTTTGTTTTGCATTTATACCTTTATATTTGTCTATTGTATTTGTTTTTATAAGACTGAAATAAACACACTAAACTAAACTAAACTAAACTAAACTAAACTTATTGTGTCCTCGACTGAGGGTTTTCATAGTTGAATCTGATTGGTCAGATTTTGTCTTAAAGGCCCCATGCTGTGCACTTTTGTCTGGGTTTATTTACCTGCTGATATCCCTAACAAGATGTATCATTGGTTTTGAGTACCTGTGATCTGCTTAATATCGTTTATATTGCCCCTTTCTGTTGCCTCTTTCTGGAGTTCTAGCAGGCACAGGTCATTTGGCCAATCAGAAGAGAGAATGAGAACCTCTCCTCTGATTGGCTGACTGTTTTTGAGTTGCATGTGGTCGGGCCAATCACAGGCAAGTAACTGAAACCTAAGCTGCATTCATAAAAATTGAAAAAAAAACAACTGGTCACGGTGGGCGGAGTTACCTTGTGTGTGACATCACAGAAAGGAGGAAGTGCTATCTGCTCGTCTTAAAGAGAATGTTCCTACAAATGGGCGGTGTGTGTTTCTCCGTTTATGACCAGTTTGATGCATGGGACAGTATATACGTGGCCCAAAGACCTCCCCAAGCACGAAAAAATAACCAAAATCACATTTTTCATGCCATGGGGCCTTTAAGTCGACTAATCGTTTCCTCGTTGACTCGTGACCTCATACGTCTTTTCTCGCTCCGGAGAAAAACACTGTAATAAACACATTTAAAGGGACAACCAGGAGTTTTGGAAAGCAAAGTCTTTTCACTACATTTCCCATGAGCCTCAGCGCGCACGGTGAAATTCTTGGACCGGTGCAAGACGGATGAGTGAAAACATTTGCCAAGAATGTTTTCATTGATCCAGAATGAAAGTCAGAGGTTGGAAGACGATCAGATACCGTCGTAGTTCCCACCATAAACGGCGATCCGGCGGCGTTATTCTCATGACTCGCCGAGCAGCGTCCGGGAAACCGTAACTAGGAAATGCTGGACGAGTCGACCACTAATTAATAATAATATCAAAATAACCATAGAGACAAAACCATAGATTTATCTAAAATGGACCATTAACAAGTGGTGACGTAGATTCATCCACATTAATATCAGACTCTGTTAGAACCAAATACAAACTACTGGTTGTCCCTTTAATTCTTCAATTGGTGTAAGATCACAACAACAGTCGTTCTCCATCCTCACACACACACACACACACACAGACTCACGTGCATGGCGGCCCTGCTGGCGGCGAGCGCGCCCACGCTGGCGTTGGGCAGCACGTGCAGACTGAGCGTGCTGAGCCGCTTGACGAAGGCCATGGCCCGCTGCAGCGTCACCTGCTTCCTGCGCCGCACCAACATGGCGTCCACGCACCGCAGCACGATGATGATGTCATCGTTGTGCGCCCCTAGGTCAGAGAGGTTTAGTGTTAGACAGGTTTGATGTTAGGGAGGTTTCACTGTAACAGTCTGAGCTCAGGTTCTGCAGCCGATGCCCAGACCACAGAGCAGTAGTCCAGGTCAGTGCTTCTCAACCTTCTGTACATCAAGGACCCTAAACTGACACAAATTAGACCACAGACCCATTGGACCAGATTTAAAGTAAGTGTTAAAGCAGAAGTGAGTGATCCGGTCGTTTTGGCTAATGCTGCGTTCCAGGCAGGCTTTTGAAATCGTAAATTACAGCTTCAAGTCACAACTTACGACTTTGTGGCGTTCCAGGCAACCCACTCGTGTTTTTCCGACCTGTTTTACCGGTGAAAGTCTCTATAACGGCCACTCGTAACTTCTGACCCGTGAACTCGTACCAGATCGAACTGGTACCACTTCACAGGTCGGAAAAATACGAGTTTCCTTGAACGCACCATAACAGTCCCCGTCGCTACGTCACCACATTCACGGCGTCCCTTGGCTGCACACACAGCCCTGCATGCCGTTCTCTCTCCTCATTGGATAAAGGTTGTAGGATACGATAAATGTTTTCTCCTGGGCTCAGAGCAGAGCAGAGTGACTGACAGACCCGTGTTTCAGACCAAACACTCTATAGAAGTGATTGCTGTCGGAAGATATAACTATTTAAGACTTATATTAACACAAATATATCACTCACTTCTGCTTTAAGTAAACACCAGAAATACACAAATATTTGTTCTGAGACTGAAGAACATTACTTTTTTATACTTTTAAATTAGGGCCAATGGCGTGAATTTTGGAAATATTAGAGAGAAATTTCTGGAAAAAGTGGGTTAGGGTTTAAACATTTCTAGGAAGAAATGGTAAAAATTAAAGAAAAAGAAAAAAAAAGTAAAACATTTCTAGAAAAAAGCGGTAACATTTCTAAAACAAAAAAGTGTAAAACATAAAAAAAACTTCTAGAAAAAAGTGGTAAAATTTCTTGTAAAAAATGTTAATGTTGCAAAATAAAAAAGTAAAAATTTTCTAGAAAAAAACGGTAAAATTTCTAAAACAAAAAGTTAAAAAAAAAAAAATCTAGAAAAAGTGGTAAAGTTTCAAGAAAAAATTGGGGACCCCCTTCAAATCTCTCAAGGACCCCTGGGGGTCCCCGGACCCCACGTTGAGAACCACTGATCTAGGTGGCACAACACCAAACTCTGTCCGATCTGACACACGAGGGGTCGAGCAACAAAGGAAGCACATTTCCTGGAGAGACCAACAGCTCTTCCCATTTCTAAGATCATTTGATGAATGTGATTATTAAAGGAAAGCCTGGAATCCACCATCACACCCAGGAGTTTAACAGTCTCTACTTGTTCCACAGGGACATGATTTAACGTTAAATACAACTTTGGGCTACAAAATAGCTTATGTGTTGAACCGATTAAAATGCTTTTTGTTTTAGGAACATCAAGGACTAACTTATTACAAGAAATCCAGTCATGTAAAATGTGCAGTTCCTTATTAAGGACGTCATTCAACTCATTGTATGAAGGCAAAGCAGCATAATACAAGGTTGAATCATCGGCATAAAACACAATTTCTGCTCTTTCAGGAGCCCAAGCAAGATCATTAATAAACACAGTGAACAGTAACGGTCCGAGGCTGCTGCCCTGAGGCACAACACACACTAGATCCCCACTATTTCATACACCACCATTTAAATGCACTTGTTGTGATCTAGAAGACAGATAGTTATGAATCCACAATAATGCCAGTGGACCAAAACCATAACATTCAAGTTTTTTTATCAAGAGAGAGTGATCAACACACACACAGACACACACAGACCAACCTGCGTGCAGCTGCAGCAGCATCCTGTAGAGCTCCGAGTAGAAGGTCAGAGGGTCGATGTTCAGCACGTCACCTGAAGACACAGTCACAGTTTTCAAACGTCTACTACTCCGGCATACTTTCACCTAGAGACTCCATTTAAGCTGTAAAATGTCGACACAAGTCTCCTCTAACGGTGTGTTAATCCAGGTGTCGATAGGTTTTATAGTTTTTGATCAATCACTGTTCAATCACCATGATCGTTTTGGGGAGAAGTGTTGAGATTATAATGGGTGTGTGGGAGGAGTTGCCTGAAACTGTCTGAAACTTTTCTCTTTCCACGCTGCTCAACGGCCACAGTTTACACTCTACACTCATGATGTTTTCCACAGTTGTAGATAAACTTGTCCTCTCTCTAACAACGTGTTCAACAAAGCAGAGAGACTTACAGAGTTTAAACTGTGAGCCTCTCAGAGCGACCACGTCTCTCTCTGCTTCTCATTAGCTGTGTGCACAAAACCTAAACCTACGTAAACCTCTTATAAAGACCTTTTACTCCTAATCTTGGATAATTGTTTTAATATAAATCAATTTCCATGCTGCAGACTCATATTTTAGTGGAGTTTTTATATATGTGTGTGTTTTGTTTGCCCCTTGGTACGAAATGCACTATATAAATAAAGCTGCCTCGTCTACAACAATGTAATACAGGAATCAACAGTGTCCCACCATAAGAGCAGTAAACCCACTGCAACTAATTAGACTAAACCACTGGTTGTTTCCATAGTTTCCTCTCCAGGAAATCTCTTATTCATGGCCGCTGCCGGTGCCACACATAATATATATAATAAATAATATAAATATAATATAAACATAAGGGTTCTGCTGTGAGAAACAAGTGCTGCCTTGGTCTTCTGTTAAAAACAACAACAACAGCACACACACACACACACACACTGACCTTGTCCTGACAGGATGGTGAACACCGTCTGGATGCAGTGGAGACTCTCCCGATTGGTCAGACCCTGCGTGGATTGATCACAGCCACCAGTCAATCAATCAATCAATCAATCAATCAATCAATCAATCAATCAATCAATCATTCAATCAATCAATCAATCAATCAATCAATCAATCAATCAATCAATCAATCAATCAATCAATCAATCAGTTTGTACCCGAGCTGACGGTCGGTCGGTCGGTGGGCGGAGTCAAAGGTCAGAGGTGAAAGGTCAGAGGTCAGAGGTCAGAGGTCAGTACTCACCCCTGAGCGGATGAGGCTCTGCAGCACGTTGAGCAGGTCGTCAAAGAACTCCAGGTTGATGAGGTGAGCAAAGCTGACAGGAAGTGACATCACAGTCAGACCAACACTCTGTGTGTGTGTGTGTGTATAAATGTGTGTGTGTGTGTGTGTGTATAAGTGTGTATAAGTGTGTATAAGTGTGTGTGTGTGTCGTACTTGGCCAGTCCCTCCAGAACAGCAGGAAGAAGAACAGACTTCTGAGCTTTCTTCAAGATCCTGAAGTAGATGAGGAAGACGATGTTCAGAGTCTCTGTGTGCTGAGGAAGAGGAGGAGGAGGAGGAAGAGGAAGAGGAGGAGGAGGAGGAAGAGGAAGAGGAGGAGGAGGAGGAGGAGGAGGAAGAGAGAAGTTAAAAACTAAACTAAGACTAAGACTAAATAAAAACTAGATAAAAACTAGAGATGCACCGACACATTTTCAGTTTTCTGCCAAAAGACTTGTAACAGTGAAACAAGTCGGTGGAAACAGGAAGTTGTGATGATGCTGTTGCCAGGCAGCGATACAGCAGGTGTGTCTGTTGACCAGGAGCTCTGGTCCATGTCTGCAGCATCAAACACAACAACCTGCGCTACCAACAACTCTCTAGTTGCAGTGTTGTGTCTCTGTAGCTAAAGTTAAAGTCTGAGCTAAAGTCAGTCGTCATGACAACAGCCTTGTCCTGTCAAACATGGTGCTCTCCTAGTCCTTCGGCGTTTGGACCCCAGTGAAAATACACACTGCCAGTACATGTGAAAACACATTTTAGTTTTCAAGGAATTGTTATTTATATAATAATATAGTATCATATATTTATATTGGTATAATAATTTCATTCGGTGTTTGGGTGTTTGGTTTCGGTGCTTCCCTAATAAAAACTAAAGTAAAACTGCTTCATCACTTGTTTAACTCTCTAAAACTAAACTGAAATAAAACTAGTGAACATGTTAAAACTAAAACAACAGTTTGTTTCTCACCAGTTTGATCTTCTGCTCTTTGCTCTCTGACGCCTCGGCCTCCAGCAGCTCCTTCTCCAGCTTCTCCTCCGCCTTCTTCCACTGCACACACACACACACACACACACACACACACAGTCAGATGCTAGCGGTGCTAACGATGCTACGTGCTTCCAGGTGTTTAGATTAGATTAGATTAACTTTATTGTCCCCAGAAGGGGAAATTTGTCTTGGGCAAAAGTGCAGCGTGTAGCAACAAGACAATAAGACATAGAAGCAGCAATAAGCAGTGACAGACATACAGACATAGACGTACAGATGAAGCAGCATTGCAGCATCAGAGCCACAGCAGTCGGCCTTATCAGTTCTAAAAGAGAGGTGTAACGTAAAACGGACAGAAGCTTGGCTTGGTAAAAAATAAATAAAGGAATTTAAAAGATCCTAAGATCAAGGACATTTGCAAGAGTAAAAACTGGAGCTACGCTTCACTTCACAGGTTGATGCTGGCGTGAAGAGAGACCAGCTGTTTGTTCAACAGAGCTGTAGAGTTAGGGAGGAAGGAGAGTTTGTAACGTTCAGGTGTAACTCACCTTCCTCTGCATGCGGGACAGGTTCTTCCTCTTGTCCTTGTGGTTCATGAAGTTTCCTTTAGGGGCCGTGGCCTCCAGGTCCTTCTTCACCTCCACCTGCTTGATCCTCAGGCTGAGCAGCGTCCGCAGCACCTGGGGGGGGGGGGCAGCTGCTTTTACTGCTTTCTCTCTTTCTTTATATCTCCATATACTGTATCTACCTCTTTCTATCTATCTATCCCTCCCTTTCTTTCTGCCTGTCTTTCTACACCCTTTCTCTGTCTTTTACTCCTTTCTTTCTCCTTGATCCTCAGGCTGAGCAGCGTCCGCAGCACCTGTAGAGGGGGGGGGGGGGGGGGGGGGGCAGCTGCTTTTACTGCTTTCTTTCTTTCTTTCTTTCTTTCTTTCTTTCTTTCTTTCTTTCTTTCTTTCTCTCTCTGTCTTTTTACTCCTTTCTTTCTTTCTTTCTTTCTTTCTTTCTTTCTTTCTTTCTTTCTACCCCCTTTCTGTCTTTCTGCTTCCTTCTTCAGCTGTTTTCAGCACCCACACACATTTCCTGAAGGAAACGCTCTCTCTTTCTAGTTATTATATATACACACTATTTAGTTACTAGTTACTTTGGTTACCTCAGGTCTGACGTTGTAGTTGAGGCTCTTGACGAGGCCGGAGACGACTCTGACCACGGCCAGAGAAGCTCCGCCCATCTTGTCCTGCTGGAAGAGCTTCCTGAACGCATCACAGCACCGGTCTGACACCTGCAACACACAGACACCTGAACGCATCACAGCACCGGTCTGACACCTGCAACACATCACACACTAGTGTTGGGTGATCTTGACATTCTGAGATCGTCCTAATCGCCCTCTCAGGAGATCGTCAATAGGCGTATCCATGGGGCGGGTGTCGGAACGTAACTTTCGCTTTTACCGTGCGGCGTGCACTGCTGTCATGCATTGTATGCGCGCTTCTCTCTCTGTGTGTGGTGAAGGCCTATAGGCGGAGAAAGAGCGCTATGATCAATGATCGGAGCGATATTGCGCTGGTCGAGCCAAATAATGTCGATCGTGGCGGACGTGATTTACGTTTCCTCAACTTTGAGGCGGAGTGGCCATCCTGTTTACCACAGAGAGTTTGTGTGTGGTCATATGACTACCTGGCTCCGTCTGATTGGACGTCGCCAGTGGCTGCATCTGATTGGTGAAACACTGTCATTTGGTCGTGCATTGGATCAATAAAAAAAGTAGCGAGTGTGTGTGTGTGTGTAAAATCGGCAAGAAAACAAAACATCGCCGATCGTCCTTCCAATCGCTGATAGACGATCGGATCACCAATCAGCACAACCCTATCACACACTGACACCTGAAGGCATCACACAGCCCCGGTCTAAGACCTGAAGGCATCACGGCAGCATGCTGGCCCCCTGCTGCTGCTATGGCGACGGCGGTCCGGCTGCACTCACCTCTCTGTGGGCGTCGTTCATCAGCGGCACCAGGACGACCACGATGTTGTTGTGGAAGTTGAAGTGCGGCAGCGCCAGCAGCAGCTCAGTCAGGCATCGAACCGCCACCTCGGCCAGACCCACGTAGGCCTGGAGGGCCACGGCCTGACTACGCTTCCTCTTCTGCTGCTTCCAGTCTGATGAACACACACACACACACACACACACACACACACACACACACACACACACACACACACACACACACACACACACACACACACACACACACACACACACACACACACACACACACACACACACACACACACACACACACACACACACACACACACACACACACAGAGTCCAAGGTGAACTTTTTCTAAAACTCCGGTTTCAGCTTCATGTGTGGACAGGAAAACTGGACATTTTTCACAAAGCCCCGCCCCCCCTAGTTACTGTTGCTAGCACATCAAGCTTCTGGACCCTGACTAGTGATGTCACGATTATACATTTTCTTGGTACGATTATTGTCAGAGAAATAATCATGGTACTGCGATTATCACGATTATTATGCATCAATTAATTTCACACAACACTATGAATGTGTAAAATCAAATATAGTTAAAATATAATGACATTACTCATTGTTTACACAAAATATTTCAAGTATCTATTAACCCCCCAGGGGAAATGTTTGGAATATTCAGGTCATAAATTGTCTATACCAAATATTTGTGTTCATTTTAATAGTTGTTTTACTTTTTTTTTTTAATTAAAAATGACACGCTAACATTTAAATTCCTACCAATTCAATGTTACGTTGCATTTACCTTTATTTTTGCGCACATCTGCCGATAAGGTTCCAACGTCATCTTTCTGGTAAAGTAACGGTATTTAGGAATCTTTACGATTAAATAATTGTGGCGTTAAATACCACGATTAATTGTGAAAACAAGTAATCGTGACATCCCTAACCCTGACCCATGGATCATCATGCGCTGACCACTCAGACGCTGAGTGGACTACTACTGTGAATATCAATAATCACTAAACATGCGACACTAATACAAAATCGTGTGGTCACCATATGTAAACATAATGTTGATATGGAGTAAATCGGCTTTTATCAAATAGTAAACTGCGGTCACTTCCCCATTGTTTAGCTTCCTCCCATCCTGTACATTTGTTTTCAATTAAGCCTCAGAACCAATCAGTGGATCGATGGATTATCGTTACCATGTGTGTATTTGTGTATTTTCGTATCTGTCATAAACATAGATTACGGGCGGGGTGTGTTAGTAGCGTGGACTCGTCTCGCGGTGCCGGTCAGTTTGAGCTGTTTGAGCCTCCACTCTGTAACAAGTTACAGCTGCTTTCCTGTAGGAGTGGTATCACCACCTGCTGCTGTGGAATGCACATGACATTGTTTGAGAGGATTTGCGGTTTCATGTGGACGGAGTTATTTTTTGTGTGGATGGATGGGGATTTCTTTTTTATCTGGGGCCCAAAAACTTCGGTTTCAAAACTACCCGTGTTCGTGTGGACTAGGCCTGAGTGTGTGTGTGTGTGTGTGTGTGTGGGGTTGTGAGTGTGTGTGTGTAGTTGTGTAGTTGTGGTTGTGTACCTCTGACCGTCTGATCCAGGTCCTCCAGGTAGAACTTGTACTGACTCACCAGACCTTCCTCGAACTCTCTGAGCTGCTGAGTCTCTTTCTTCACCTGAACAACACACACACACACACACACACACACCACAGGGTTAACTCTGTCTATCACAGGGTTACTCCTTTCTTTCTACCCCTCTCTATCTCCATCTATCTACCTCTTTCTACCCCCTTTCTCTGTCTTTTTACTCCTTTCTTTCTTTCTACCCCTCTCGCTGTTTTTCTTTCTTTCTACCCCTCTCTATCTCCATCTATCTACCTCTTTCTACCCCCTTTCTCTGTCTTTTTACTCCTTTCTTTCTTTCTACCCCTCTCTCTGTCTCTTTCTACCCCTCTCTCTGTCTCTTTCTTTCTTTCTTTCTTTCTTTCCCCTTTCCCTGTCTTTCTACCCCTCTCTCTGTCTCTTTCTTTCCCCTTTCTCTGTCTTTTTACTCCTTTCTTTCTTTCTACCCCTCTCTCTGTCTCTTTCTTTCTTTCCCCTTTCTCTGTCTTTTTACTCCTTTCTTTCTTTCTACTTCTCTGTTTTTCTTTCTTTCTACCCCTCTCTATCTCCATCTATCTACCTCTTTCTACCCCCTTTCTCTGTCTTTTTACTCCTTTCTTTCTTTCTACCCCTCTCTCTGTCTCTTTCTTTCTTTCTTTCTTTCTTTCTTTCTTTCTTTCTTTCTTTCTTTCTTTCTTTCTTTCTTTCTTTCTTTCTACCCCCTTTCTCTGTCTTTTTACTCCTTTCTTTCTTTCTTTCTTTCTACCCCTCTCTCTGTCTCTTTCTTTCTTTCTTTCTTTCTTTCTTTCCCCTTTCTCTGTCTTTTTACTCCTTTCTCTCTTTCTTTCTACCTCTCTCTGTCTCTTTCTTTCCCCTTTCCCTGTCTTTTTACTCCTTTCTTTCTACCCCTCTCTCTGTCTCTTTCTTTCCCCTTTCTCTGTCTTTTTACTCCTTTCTTTCTTTCTACCCCTCTCTCTGTCTCTTTCTTTCTTTCCCCTTTCTCTGTCTTTTTACTCCTTTTTTTCTTTCTTTCTACCCCTCTCTCTGTCTCTTTCTTTCTTTCTTTCCCCTTTCTCTGTCTTTTTACTCCTTTCTCTCTTTCTTTCTACCTCTCTCTCTGTCTCTTTCTTTCTTTCCCCTTTCTGTCTTTTTACTCCTTTCTCTCTTTCTTTCTACCTCTCTCTGTTTTTCTTTCTTTCTACCCCTCTCTATCTCCATCTATCTACCTCTTTCTACCCCCTTTCTCTGTCTTTTTACTCCTTTCTTTCTTTCTACCCCTCTCGCTGTTTTTCTTTCTTTCTACCCCTCTCTATCTCCATCTATCTACCTCTTTCTTTCTTTCTTTCGACCCCTCTCTGTCTTTTTCTTTCTTTCTTTCTTTCTGTCTTTTTGCTTCCTTCTTCAGCTGTTTTCAGCACTCACACGCATTTTTTCTAGTTATATATATATATAGTTAGATACTACTATAATACTAATAATACCCCCAAAAGTAACTGAGTTAGTAACTGAATTACATCATAGTAACTAATAACTGTAGTTGTGAGTGGGGTCTGACCTTGGCGGTCTTCTCCTCGGCCGTCAGCGCTCTGATCCGATAGGACGGAGCGATGTCCTTGAAGATCTCCATCAGAGAAACCATGACCAGCTTCCTGACGGTGACGGCCACCGACGGGTCTGACTCCATCAGCATGGCCCGCAGCTCCTTCAGACGCTTCATCTGCACACACACACACACACACACACACACACACACACACACACACACACTAACTGTAACTATTTGCATAACTTTTATGTTACTTTAAAGGGATAGTTCAACATTTTGGCAATCCAACAACTCCACAACGCTCTGGTGGACAAGTTGTGAGCTGCACATTCACCACGCTATGAGATAATAACACAACGTTACCACACAGAGTTGTTTTAGAGGGAAATACAGAGACTGTTGATGAGAAACTGTCCCTGAAGGCAACGTGCATCAGAGGTTTTACATGAATTTCCCTCTAAAACAACTCTGTGTGTGTCTGTCTATATAGAATGGGACTCACGTTGCTGACGGGGTCGGACACGACGGCTGATCCCAGAGCAGCGATGAGCAGCTTCTTCTGTCTGATGGTCTGAGCCCGGAGCTGCTCCCTCTGCTCGGGGCTCAGCAGCGCCCCCTCTGCTCCGGAGGACACACAACACACACATTTGAAATATGTATTTATGCACACATAATAAAGAAGTACAAGGGTTCTTGCACAAGGGACATAAACACTGCCAATGGAACACGGACACACACACACACACACACACACACACCTCAGTCACTCACTGTCAGCACACTTTGATTATTTCTAATCAATATTTTACTAATAAAACGTCTCTCATACCGTCCTCCTCCTCTTCCTCCTCTAGCTCCTCCTCCTGGTCTGGTTCCTCCTCCTCCTCCTCCTCCTCCTCCGGCCGTTTGACAACTTCAAACAGACAGAACACAAGTTGAAACCAGTTTCACCGATCACTGATCAATAACTGATGGATCCCTGTCCGATGGGCCCCACCTCGCTCCACGCTCTGAGGGATGACTCCCGTCTTGTCCTTGATGGGCAGCAGGTGGATCACCTCCTTCTCCTCCGTCCTCAGCATCTTCCTCGGCACCTTCTCGTAACCACGGACGACCTCGCCGCTCCGCTTCTTCCCGCTGTGCACCGGCCCGCTGTGACATCACACACACACACACACACACACACGTACATGTCTATATCTATAAACTGACGTCACCGCTGCTGGAGCCTCCTCCTTCATCAGACCAGACTCTCTGCTGCTCCTCGACCAGCTTCAGGAGGTTTAAATATCACCCAGCTCATCATTATTTGTTCAACGGTTCAAAAAGGACATTAATATTAACTAACTGCTCTTTTTCTGTAACTCAATAACATCGTTATTGAGTTACATGTTTATATGATGTAGATGTTGACTATAAAACATTGTGTTGATGACTTCCTGCAACAGTCCGACTTCTGTATGAATGAGTTTTAATCTGAGCTCTGTGTGTGTGTGTGTGTGTGTGTGTGTGTGTGTGTGTGTGTGTGTGTGTGTGTGTGTGTGTGTGTGTGTGTGTGTGTGTGTGTGTGTGTGTGTGTGTGTGTGTGTGGTTACCATGACGACAGGTCCCTGGTGACGAAGGAGGCGTGGCGGGCCATGGCGGCCATCTGCTGCAGGTCTCCGTCTCCGTCCTCCGTCATGTCGATGGGCAGCGTCTCTAGGAACTCTTCCTCCTCCTCCTCCTCCTCTGTCCCACACAAACAGCAGCGGTTATTGGTTCATTTATTTTATTTATTTTTTCCTTTAATTTTACCACTTTTCCTAGAATTTTTTAGAAAGTTTTTACCAGTTTCTTCTCAATTTTTCTGTTCTACTTTTTACTATTTTTTAAAGAAATTTTAACTTTTTGTCTTATTGTTTGTCCCCCCTTTTTTTGAAATTTTTTTACCACTTTTTCTAGAATTCTTGAGTAATTTTACCAGTTTCTTCTCATTAAAAAAACAACTTTTTACTATTTACTATATACTAGTTTTTACTTTTACCACTTTTTTTTAATTTATCGTTTGACTTTTTTTCTTCTTTTTTTTTACCACTTTTCCTAGAATTTCTTTCCTAGAAATTTGACCAGATTTTTCTAAAAAAAAATAATAATTTAAACTTTTTTGTGAGAAATTGTACCACTTTTTACCAGAAATGTCTCTATAATCTTTCAAAAATGTAGCCATGCCTGATTTAAACATACATTGATAGTTTGTGTATTTCTGGTGTTTTGTCCAGTGGGTCCGTGGTCTAGTTTGTGTCAGTTTTGGCTCCTTGATATAAAACAGTTAGAGAAGCAGCGTCTATGAACAGTTTACCACCTAGAAAGCAGTTTACCCACTACAACACATTAGACTACACCAGTGGGCGGGGCCTACGGGAGGGCGTGCGGCTCAGTGGGTGGAGCCTAACAGAGGTGTGTGGGAGATGTGCGGTGGTCTCACCTGGTCTCTTCCTGTAGGTCTCTAGCGGTCTCGGCGCCCGCCCGGCCGCGTCCTTCACGGCCTGGCGCAGCTTCTTCTGCTCCTTCCTCTGCTTCTTGGCCACGTTCTGCTGCTTCTGGCTGCGGTTCTTCAGCTTGTTCTCCAGCTTCACGCCGCTCGTCTTCAGCAGCCGCCGGAACGTCGGCCGCCGCTTCTTGGAGCGAGGCTGAAGGGGGCGGAGTCAACTCATCATCATCATCACACAACACAACACACACAGCTGGACTCAGAACTAGGGATGCACATTTTGAAAAAAAATTCTGACCGATAACCGACGCTCGTTAACCGATTATTAACCGTTAACCGATAAGATTAAGATGCTTGCGGCGCACGAAAAAAAAAAAAAAAAAAAGATTGCTCCAATTTTATTTTATTTTATTTTTTGCTGTTAATACAGACGTGCGCTGCGACAGAGCAGCGCCACATCCACTGTTCTCTGTCTCAGCTGATCGCGCTCTGGAGGTTAGATCGTCCAATGTAGAACTGTTTTTATAAAGTGCAGCCAAACACCAGACTGAAGGAGCAGCAGAGTCTCCTCTGACAGCTCCTCTGTGGAGCTGCAGGAGAGCTGCAGGTGAACAGGCTGGAGAGCAGCGACCTCCTCTTTTTTTTTTTTCTCTCAGCGCCGTTGTTACAGGTGATTCACATCTATGTCCGTGTAGCTACATTTATTGTCTGATCTTCCTTCATGGGGGCTGCTGCTCATACTGTCAGTCCTCCTGTGGAACTTTTTGCTACTAAATATGACTGAAGGCAGTGAAGTCTGCACGTGTCGACACGCCCCCATGAGTTGACGACATAAGGAGCTAATAAAATAAATAAATAACCGATAGTATTAATCGGTCAAAGGTCTTGTTATTGGTTAACGGTTAAACGGTTAATCATGTGCATCCCTAGTCAGAACGCTTTTATGTTGAAAGTCTCCGTTTGTCATCGACTGTGAATCTGAAGCTGATTATTTATTGGTTTTAAACAGACATCTGCCAGGTTAAGCTTAAAACTAATGTGTATTTCTGTTGCAGGTGTAAAACTACGGCATTCACAAAGCAAAGAACTGAAAAGTTGTACAAGTCTCAGTTTAAGAAAATGTTTAAAAAAGAGAAGATAAGTGTCTACAAATAAGGAGAAAGAGAAAAAGAAGGTTTGTTTTCTTGTCACTACTATGTTTCATCATCTTTAATATTCTGAAACAGAGTATAATATTGGTGTTGATAGTAAGCCAATGTAATTATAACAAGCTCCTTTTCATTCATGGTGACAATGTGCAGCTGAAACACTACAACAACCTACACCAGCTATTACAACTGTACAGACAATAATACACAAAGCAAAGAACTAACACAGACCATGATGGAGGAGAGATTATATTTCTACTTCCTGTTGCTGAACCATAAAGAGCTGCAGAGGTTTAAAGGGATAGTTCACCCAAAATTCAAATTTCACTCATTAACCTATCTACCAAAAAGACATCGATCAATAATCAATAATGAATTCATTAATTCAAACAGAACTCAGAAATGTTACATAGATGGATAATGTTTGTTTATTTTACAGAGCAGATGTTTAGCTTCAGAGTGTTAGCAACACGGCAACACTCTGAAGCTAAACATCTGCTCTGTAAAATAAACAAACATTATCCATCTATGTAACATTTCTGAGTTCTGTTTGAATTAATGAATTCATTATTGATTATTGATCGATGTCTGACTGTAACACCTTCGAATAAACTACTAACACTACTACTAATAATAATAACTCCACTGCAATAAATATCTTGAACTCTGAACACTGAGGAACAAGCACGGCCCTGTAAGTTGTAATTGTGTGTTTGTCTATACATGTTGTATGTTTGGAACCTGTACCAATGAGCTGTATCGGAAGCTAATTCCACCAGCCTGGCTGTGTGGTCATTAAAACAATCAATCAATCAATCAATCAATCAATCAATCAATAATAATAATAATAAGCAGTGGTTATGACGTCACGCCGCAGCTCGGGACCAGACCCGAACCGGGAAGCAGCGGCTCCTCCTCGGCTCTGACCCGGAGCTCTGGGGCTCGGTACCGGAGGCTCGGTACCGGACTCGGTCCAGTCTCATGTTACGTAGAGCTCGTGGATCTGAGCTCGTGAGGCTCCGCGAGGTGAAACCAGCTCCGTTAACGGGACCGGAACAGACCGGGAGGTGGAGGGTTAACTTAACTTACCGGACTCATGGTGGCGGCTCGGTCCGGTTCTGGTTCTGGTTCTGGTCCTGGTCCTGGTTCAGTCCGGTAGAGCTGCAGCTGTGGTTGTTGTTGCTTCACGTGTGTGGAGGGGAAACCGGAAGTCACGTGGTGGTTGGTGACCCGGAAACAGATGAGATAAGCCCCGCCCCCTTTTACCCCCTGGAGGAACCACAGCGACACCTGGAGGAACCTAACACAGTCTGGTGGTTTGGACTGAATCATTTAAAGGGACAACCAGGAGTTTCTATTTGGTTATAAAAAAGTCTGATATTAATGTGGATGAATCTCCGTTACCACTTGTTAATGGTCCATTTTAGATAAATCTATGGTTTTGTCTCTATGGTTATTTTGTTATTATTAGTGGTGGTGGAAATGCTGGGCGAGCCGACCAGCGTTTCTTTACTTTCGGTTTCGTGGCGAGTCATGAGAATAACGCCGCCGAATCTCCGTTTATGGTGGGAACTACGACGGTATGTGATCGTCTTCCAACCTCTGACTTTAATTCTTGATGAATGAAAACATGAGTCTGTCTTGCACCGGTCAAAGAATTTCACGGTGGGGAGGCTCATAAATGTAGTGAGAAAACTCCTCATTGTCCCTTTAAACTCTACGTATATAAATAAAAAGATGCAGAAATGAAATGACGTCGACAGTTTGAAGAAGCTTTAATGAGTTTAATGAAACATCAACAGTTGTTTAACAGTAATTAGAGGTAGAGTGTGTTCATTAGTGTCCTCAGCTGTCAATCATTCTACTGGTAAAATAAACATCCAGCTCCCATGATGCTTTGGGGGACCTCTGGTCTCTGGACTCAGACCGTGGCCCCTCGCTGCCGGACCGTCCACTCGGTGATGAGGCGGTGGGCGATGGCGTGTGGTGGAGGCAGCCAGAGGTCGGGGGCGTGGCCTCTAGGGGGCGGGGCCTCCAGCTGCAGCGCTGAGGTCACCTCCTCCAGACTGAACCAGCCAGCGTCCTCCAGCTCCGAGCGGTCCACGTCCAGCTGCACCGAGACAGGAGGTTAAAGGGACAGTTCACCATAACCCCCATAGCAGTGGTTCCCAACCTTTTTCTTAAGGGACCTATATTTTTACCATTGAAAACTTTGGTGACCGATGCTGTTTTTCTAATTCATTGTGACTGATATTGTCCTGCTTTATAGACCGAATCTCCTTGTTGTTTACATTCTACTTCCTGGTAGAAAACCAGCTGTAATGTGAATGAGATCAATAGTAACGAACGAGAGTTTAGCTATATATCATATTTTTCACGCCCTATCACCGTTTAGACAAATCTGAAATGATTGAAGAAACATTACTATTTCTGTGTGTGTGTTTTGTGTTGCTATGTGTTGTATTTATTCAGTTTGGGGGAATCACAGTGTCTAGAAAGCATCAGTGGCTCAGCTGACAGGGACAGCTAACGGTAGCTAAGCTAATGGCGGTAGCTAATGGCGGTAGCTAAGCTAATGGCGGTAGCTAATGGCGGTAGCTAAGCTAATGGCGGTAGCTAAGCTAATGGCGGTAGCTAAGCTAACAGCAGGACGTCAGCTGTTAAAACCCTCCCGTTGTGGGACACGACATGAAACTACTCCAGTTAGCTCAGTCATGTTGGAACTCAGATATCCGCTGGAGAAAATATTTTTTCATGGAGCGTTTAATGAGTCACTGAGTTATTAAAGTTAAACAGGTAGCTAACCGTTAGCCCGGCTAATCTATGATAACCATGACTAATTACAAAAATGTGCACACAGAAATAGTAATGTTTGTCCAATCATTGGTTTTATAAACTTTACAAACATCAGATTAGTCTAAACGGTGATATAGTGACATGAAAAAGTAGATAAATATAGAAAAACTCTCGTCCGTCACTATTGTTCTCATGCTGGTTTTCTACCAGGAAGTAGTTGTAAACAACAAGGAGATTCGTCCTATATTATGTATTTAATGTTTTAAAACTGTTGATATTCAGTCATCTATTGATACAGGCCTATTTGTTTATCTATTTACATACACACATAAATGTTTAATGTGGCCCCTGAATTTAGTTGATTTTGTCACATATGAATTAAATGTTTAACCGACTCATTTATTTAACATTTTAATTACATTAAAATTATTAAACCCCTTAAAATCAAGAGGGCTTCGCCACCCCCCCTGGATCTTTGGCGCCCGTCAGGTTGGGAACCACTGCCCTATAGTCATTAAAGGGACAGTCCAACATTTCTCACCATAGTCATTAAAGGGACAGTTCACCATAACCCCTATAGTCGTTAAAGGGACAGTCCAACATAATCCCTATAGTCATTAAAGGGACAGTCCAACATTTCTCACCATAACCCCTATAGTCATTAAAGGGACAGTCCAACATTTATTCAGATCCTCCTCTCACCTGTGCGTGGGCGGGGCTAACAGCAGCGTGGCAGCCCAGCATGAAGGAGCTGTGAGGGAACGGCCAGTGCTGTGAGGAGCTGTAGGAGAAGCTCTGCAGCTCCAGACCCACCTCCTCCGCCACCTCGCGGCTCAGCGCCTCCTCCACTGACTCACCTGGAGATACAGCTGCATGTTACCACGGCAACAGGCCCACAGGGGTGTGTGTGTGTGTGTGTGTGTGAGACACTGACCCATGTCACAGAAACCGGCCAGAGCGCTGTAGAGACCCCGAGGGAACGAAGCCTGGCGGGCCAGCAGGCAGCGGCTGCCGTCCGTTACCAAGACGATGACCACCGGAGACATCTGGACCGGGACCAGGACCAGGACCAGAACCAGGACCAGAACCAGATGGACCAGGACCGGGACCGGGACCAGGACCAGGACCAGGACCAGGACCAGGACCAGGGACCAGGTGGACCGGGACCAGGGACCAGGACCAGGACCAGATGGACCAGGTGGACCAGAACCAGGACCAGAACCAGGGACCAGGTGGACCAGGTGGACCGGGACCAGGAGAGAAGAGGAAAACCCAGTCAGACCTGGAACTCTACACATCAACTCAACGATCCGGTCCAGATCCGGTCTGAAGCAGATTCCAACCCGGTTCTGGTCCAGTTGTAGCCTATAAATCTCTCTGCCCCCTAGCAGCAGCAGCAGATCTCTTTGCTCCGTAGGTCTAGAAACGAGCCAGAGGAACTTTTTGAGTCTGGAACACCGTTTGTGTTGACCAATCACAGCGCTCTATCTGTTTAGAGAGTCGTTGGGCGGCTTAACGCCATGACGACATACTAGCGACGGTGTAAAACATGACCAGAAGATGGCTTTGGCAAAGGAATGGTTTGAATCGGCGTTGGCATCAACTTTGAAAGAATTAAATTTGTCATTTTCTTTAAAAGTTGAGCAAGAAACTGACCTGAAGTCGTTCATTTAGAAGAAGGATGTAAAGTTTAATCTAGCGACGTCATCCTGCTCTTTGCTCTGATTGGTCGTAGCGCTACCCTATTGGTGCAGAGGCAGTTTGAAAGACAGCCTTCATCCCGCCCCCTGGACTGAGCCGAGGTCTACCGCTCGTTGACACACTAGACATGTTAGTGATGTAGTCTGGATATTCAGGCTGGTCCGGTACCGTGGGGTAGTAGACGATGCCGCTGCTGCTGCAGACCCTCTGGCTGCCGGCCCGGTTCCTCTGGGTCGGCTCCCCGGTGGCGCTGCAGAACCGGCTGGTTTGGTGCCAGCGCAGCAGAGCCTGGCCCTGCAGAGAGAGACCAGATCAGAACCAGAACCAGGACCAGGACCAGGACCAGAACCAGGACCAGGACCAGAACCAGGACCAGGACCTGGACCTGGCCCTGGCCCTGCAGAGAGAGACCAGATCAGAACCAGAACCAGGACCAGGACCAGGACCAGAACCAGGACCAGGACCAGGACCAGGACCAGAACCTGGACCTGGCCCTGCAGAGAGAAACCGGATCAGAACCAGAACCAGGACCAGGACCAGGACCAGAGCCTGGCCCTGCAGAGAGAGACCGGATCAGAACCAGAACCAGGACCAGGACCAGGACCTGGACCAGGACCTGGCCCTGCAGAGAGACCAGCCCTGCAGTCCCTCCACCAGAACATATATGGACGTATTATAAATATAATCCAGCAGAAAACAAACTGAAAGCACCAGGCTGCTGTTACCACTTTATCTGTGTGGAGGCTGATGCATAATCCCTAGACCAGAAAGTATTTGCCATTGGGTGGAAAAACATTATGTGTAAAACCATTCCTTTATTGAATTAATTTGTTAAAAGACTTTTTTTTTTTTTTTTACTAAAACTAGACTAAAACTATCACATATAGAAATGACTAAAATTGACTAAAACTAATAAGTATTTTTGTCAAAAAGACTAAGACTAAATCTAAAATGCCTGCCAACAACAACACTGTGGGAGCTTCCTGACCTTGGCCACTAGGGGGGCGTCCGACCCGGTCAGCAGGAAGAAGGACTTCCTCAGGTCCATGAAGTTCCCCTGGACCTCTTCTTCTACTGCGGCCGGGTCCAGTTCTCCTGCAGAACCCAACACAGAGCACAACATCCACAACCAGAACCAGAACCAGAACCACAGCAGTGATCTGGATCCACATGTGACCTGATCCATCAAAATGAATCACAGTGACCCACATTTCAAAGTTGAGATTTTGGTATCAATGGAAAGATTAGAAAATAAGCTTTAAAATGATACCCTAGTCAAAGTCATAGCTACATTTGATGGTTTTCTAGATGTGGCCATTTGAATTACGATCTTTCACTCTCTTATTCCGTTCTAAAACCTGAGAAAACTGCAGTTAAAGCAGAGAATCCCGCGATTCAGATGCAGTTTACAGCTCGTCTCTATCATGAACGGTTCAGAAGATATTTCATGTTTTGCACCGATTCAACGCTCATCTTCAGAGGGTTTAAGTTGCAAGTCGACTTTAATCATTATTTTCGTGCCTTTTCTCAATTATCTGGACTGTGAAACTTTGGGAGATTGTTTTTGAACGTCGTTGCTTTGAAATTAGAGTAAAACAATGTTTTGATTTTCTATGGGTTTTCCACGTTATCAGCTGATTATCTAAAAATAGAACGTTGTGACATCCGACTCATTTTGACAGAACGGGTCACATCTGTTCTTACCGACATCCAGACAGAACTGAGCCTGGTTCTGCTCAGAACAGCCGACCAGAACCGCCTCCTGCAGCAGGGACCCGTCTGCTCCGAGCCGCTGCAGAACCGCCTGCACATCTGGAACCAAACAGAAAAAACTGTTTTTTTTTTTTTTTTTTTAAATCATTAGCGGTGCTGATTTATTAGTCCAGACTACATGTTGGTGCCTTCGGTCCTCTCGGCCTCGCATCGTCTCAGGAAATAACTGGGAAGGTTTCACAATGTTTCTAAACTCAAAGCAGATTCTCTAACAGACTTGATGACACCTGTCGTCTCCGTCCTGACGACTAACACCCCGTCCTGACAGACAGCGACGTGACAGCGACGCGAGCGGGGAAAAGTGATTAGAATGCGTAGCTACTTTTCAGTCAGCCTGTCCTGACGCTGCGAGCGACGTCGCTCCGTCCAGCGATGTCACTCAACCCTGAAATTTTCGCTCATGTTGTCTCTATCGGTGTCCCGCCTCTAAACACTTCTTATTGGTTTATAAGTACACGCTGCTTCCTGTTGACAGGCTAGTTATCAGAGAGAGGAGAATATGAGAGGAACAAACACTCAGAGATGTGAGAAACAACAACCAGGAAATACCAGGAATCTCAGAATAGCGCCGCAAGTTTGTTTACGTCCCTCGATGATTTGATTGGTTTGGATTCTGAACCAATAAAATACACTCGCGACAAAATCGTCTCGCTGCATCAGGACACCTTCGCGCGAGTTTTCGTTGCCGTTTCGCTTGCTGCTCGCTGCATGTCAGGACGAGGTGTAACACCGAGGGAACCACCACAGATTATTGTAAAAGGTTTGAAAGTCCGAGGCTCGATCCAAAAACGCTTTTACAGCAGAAAATCACGTTGCTTGATCTGAAACTGTTTAACACGACAAAAAGCTGAACCACGGCATGATGATGTAGTTTGATCCGACACTAGACTGTTGCTCTAACGTGACGTTTTTTAAATCCTATTAACCGGGTAATAAATTCATAACCAAGTAGCAGATTTCTTACCCGAGTACTCGAGTACTTGGGGAACCGTGCACATCCCTAGTTCTTTTCTCTAACTGAGGTTCTGAGGTTCTGAGGTTCTAGGTTCTGAGGTTCTGTGGTTCTGTGGTTCTGTACCTGAGGTTCTGAGGTTCTGAGGTTCTGAGGTTCTAGGTTCTGAGGTTCTAGGTTCTGAGGTTCTGTACCTGAGGTCCTGAGGTTCCGTGGTCTGAAGGTTCTGTGGTTCTCGGTGCGCTGCAGCAGAGGAGCCAGACGGTGGAACAGGAGAACGTCAGCGTTCTGCAGAGCTGCAGCACAGGAACCATCGTCCTCCTTTAACCTGTTCAGAAACCTGAGAGGAGATCGATCAGTCAATCAACCAATCAACCAACCAATCAACCAATCAGTCAATCAACCAACCAACCAACCAACCAACCAACCAATCAGTCAGTCAATCAACCAATCAGTCAATCAACCAACCAACCAACCAACCAATCAGTCAATCAACCAACCAACCAACCAACCAACCAACCAACCAACCAACCAACCAACCAACCAACCAACCAATCAGTCAATCAACCAACCAACCAACCTACCTACCAACCAACCAACCAACCAACCAACCAACCAACCAACCAACCAACCAACCAACCAATCAATCAGTCAATCAACCAACCAACCAACCAACCAATCAACCAACCAACCAACCAATCAACCAACCAACCAACCAAGCAATCAGTCAATCAACCAACCAACCAACCTACCAACCAACCAATCAACCAACCAGTCAATCAACCAACCAACCAACCTACCAACCAACCAACCAACCAACCAACCAACCAACCAATCAACCAACCAACCAACCAATCAACCAACCAACCAATCAACCAACCAACCTACCAACCAACCAACCAACCAACCAATCACTCAGTCAATCAACCAACCAACCAACCTACCAACCAACCAACCAACCAACCAACCAACCAACCAATCAACCAACCAACCAACCAACCAACCAACCAACCAACCAACCTACCAACCAACCAACCAACCTACCAACCAACCAACCAACCTACCAACCAACCAATCAACCAACCAACCAACCA
The DNA here is from genome assembly GCF_905171665.1 of Trachurus trachurus. Taxonomy (NCBI): domain Eukaryota; kingdom Metazoa; phylum Chordata; class Actinopteri; order Carangiformes; family Carangidae; genus Trachurus; species Trachurus trachurus. The sequence goes on from NC_139913.1 coordinate 731,949, forward strand.
ACCAACCAACCAACCAACCAACCAACCAACCAACCTACCAACCAACCAACCAACCAACCAACCAACCAACCAACCAACCAACCAACCTACCAACCAACCAACCAACCAACCAACCAATCAACCAACCAACCAACCAACCTACCAACCAACCAACCAACCTACCAACCAACCAACCAACCAACCAACCAACCAACCAACCAACCAACCAACCAATCAACCAACCAATCAGTCAGTCAGTCAATCAGGTCTCAGAGTTCCAGACCTCATCCTGGAGACGAAGCTGGAGCAGCGTCTGGTCACATGACGAGTTGTAGCACAGAGAAGAATCCTGGAGGAACTCAACATGGCCGCCACTCTGGACTGGACCGGACTGGACTGGACTGAACCAGACTGGACCAGGCTGGACCGGACTGAACCACTCTGGACCGGACCGGACTGGACTTAACTGGACCGGACCGGACTGAACCACTCTGGACCGGACTGGACCGGACTGGACTGGACCGGACTGGACTGGACCAGACTGGACCAGGCTGGACCGGACTGAACCACTCTGGACCGGACCGGACTAGACCGGACTAAACCACTCTGGACCAGACTGGACCGGATTGGACTGGACTGAACCGGACTGGATCACTCTGGACCGGACCGGACTGGGTTAAAGAGGCTCAGCTGCAGAACAACAGGAACCTGTTAGCATCGTTCTCTAACTATCCACAAGTTTCTGAACGTCATCTATGGTCAGAACCAGAAGCCGGTTTTGCCGGTTTGGTGGAATTGTACGTTTCCGTTTCCATGGTTTTCAGTCGTTGTCATAGTTACGGTAAACGCATGGATCTATTAACGCTGGTTTTTAACACGGATGATGTCAGTCAGTCTGGGTGATATCCACTGTTAAAAGCTGCTGTGATGATCCATGTGTTTTACACATTTTCATTGAAAAAAAAAAAAATCCATGCATTTACCACGACTACCGAAACCATGGAAACGTAAACATAAAATTCCACCGGAAGAACAAAACCGGCAAAACAGGCTACGCTGTTGACGTTCGGAAAAAGGTGGATAGACAACAACTGATCTATCCAGTCACTGCTTTTGTTAACAGGTGATTTAATTAGATACACATGTGACGTCATCGACGAGGCCCCGCCCCCTGTAGCTGAAGCCCCGCCCCCTGCAGCTGAAGCCCCGCCCCCTGTGGGCACCGACCTGACCTGGATCTAAACACAAACTCACACAGAGACGCTTCATAAAGTTGTTGAAACAGTTTCAACACAGACCTGGTCCTGGTTCTGGTTCTGGACCTGGACCTGGACGCTGCAGAACTTTTCCTTCAGAACAGAACAGAACCGGTTCGGTCAGTTCTGTAAACACTGCGTGGTGCGTTCAGGTTCAGCAGCAGCTTCCTGTTCGAGTCCGACCCGGAAGACAAACAGCTGCTTCCGGTTCCGGTTCCGGTCTCTGCTGTGTTGTCAGAAGTTGAGAAGCAGCCGAGCAGCTCTGACTCACGTTACGTTACGTTACTCTCCTCTGCTCCAGCCGAACCGCCAGAACCGCCAGAACCCCGGAGCTCCGGATGCTCCAGCCAGTCAGCGGTCCCTGAGGCGGAGTGAAGCCGGGGCAGAGCGCGCTGCGGCCGGCCTGATGAGCAGCTGTGTCCCGCTGACCACCCAGCTGGCCACCGTCATGGAGACTCTGGTCCACGCTGCGGTGGCGCAGCTGCAGCGGCTGGTGGAGGACGGGTCGGTCTGCTTCAGCCTCACGGTCCGGACCGGGACCAGCACCGGGACCGGGACCGGGAGAGAGGCTCCTCCACCGGCCAGACAGCAGGACCAGAACCGGGACAAGATGGTGAGGAGCTGCAGCCCGGGATGAGTCAGTAGTTTATCTGTGAGGCGTTCACTGTCCTGCTGCAGGTCAGACAGCTGTGTAGGGGAGAGGAGACCAGGGCTGGTTGTCACACTTTTTACTCATGTACGAATTGGTCATCTTCAAAAAAAGCTTTGAACAGTAATTCTTAGCTACATTAGATGAAAGCTTAAAGCAGAAGTAAGTTGAATATTTGTGTTAAAGGGACATATTCAGCTCATTTCTGCTTCTTGACCTGGCACCTTGATGTCTAACAGTAATGTTAGTAACAGGCTTTGGTCAGAAAAACAGCTGGTTCTCTACACACCAGTTTCACAGCCCTGCTCTAAACGGTCGGTTTAGAAGCTTCGCTCTGGTAGCTGAGGTAACCGTGGTAACCATGGGAGCGAGGGCTTGAATATTCACATCACCCGGCTTGTGATGTAATAAACCGGGTGAAATTACACTTAACAGCTTGTTAAGAGACACATTTTCTTACTATGGCAGTTTACAAAATGTTGACGTAGTCGTCAAAACTGACGTTTAAGGGGCGAGGAGGCAAATACACACTAAAGCTATGAAAAAGTGAGTTTTGCATAATATGTTCCCTTTAATATAGGCTAAGTCTTAATCACATCTTCCGACAGCAATCACTTCTATAGAGTGTTTGGTCTGAAACACGGGTCTGTCAGTCACTCTGCTCTGCTCTGAGCCGAGGAGAAAACATTCCTTGTATCCTACAACCTTTATCCAATGAGGAGAGAGAACGGCATAAAGGGGCAGTCCTCTCTGTGTGTGCAGCCAAGGGATGCGCCTGAATGTGGTGACGTAGGGACGAGGACCAATAGATCCATGACGAGGGCGGGGGCTGCTAACTCCATCTGCTGACAGGAAGTTATGGTGCGTTCAAGGCAACTCGTAACTGGTGTTTTTCCGACCTGTGAAGTGGTACCAGTTCGATCTGGTACGAGTTCACGGGTCAGAAGTTACGAGTGGCCGTTATAGTGACTTTCACAGGTAAAACAGGTCGGAGAAACACGAGTGGGTTGCCTGGAACGCTACAAAGTCGTAAGTCGTGACTTGAAGCTGTAATTTACGGTTTCAAAAGCCTGCCTGGAACGCAGCATTAGCCAAAACCACCGGATCGCTTACTTCTGCTTTAAGTACATATCCAGAGGATTTGTACTTGCACTGAGTATTAGATCTCTTTGGTAGGCTACTTATTACTATTACTTGAATACATACGACTGAGCTACTTTTACTGTAACAGTACATGTTGACCAGTAGTATCCTACTCTTCCCTCCAGGTGCAGTTTGCCTCGGTCATGGAGACTCTGGGGAACGAGGCTCTGGGGAAAATCCTCAACATCGTGGACGAAGCCAAACTACTGGAGTCTGGGGGGGGGGGCAGGAGGAACCAGACCAGCGTGCTGCACGTCCTCGACAACACACGAGTCGGTGCGTACACACACACACACACACAGACACACACACACACACACACACACACACACACACACACACACACAACATAAAAACTACAACTAAGACTAAATAAAAACTAAACTAAAACTGATTCATCTCTTGTTGAACTCACTAAAACTAAACTGAAAAACAAAATAAAAATAAAAACTAATGAACATTTTGAAACTATAGAACGAATCTCCCTGTTGTTTACAACTACTTCCTGGTAGAAAACCAGCATGAGAACAATAGTGACGGACGAGAGTTTCACTATATAACTTATATCTCATTTTTCATGTCACTATATCACCGTTTAGACTAATCTGATGTTTGTAAAGTTTATAAAACCAATGATTGGACAAACATTACTATTTCTGTGTGCACATTTTTGTAATTAGTCATGGTTATCATAGATTAGCTGGGCTAACGGTTAGCTACCTGTTTAACTTTAATAACTCAGTGACTCAATAAACGCTCCATGAAAAAATATTTTCTCCAGCGGATATCTGAGTTCCAACATGACTGAGCTAACTGGAGTAGTTTCATGTCGTGTCCCACAACGGGAGGGTTTTAACAGCTGACGTCCTGCTGTTAGCTTAGCGACCGCCGTTAGCTTAGCTACCGTTAGCTTAGCTCCTACCGCCGATAGCTTAGCTACCGCCGTTAGCTATCCTACCGCCGTTAGCTTAGCTGCTGTTAGCTTAGCTACCGCCGTTAGCTTAGCTACTACTGTTAGCTTAGCTGCCACCGTTAGCTTAGCTGCTGCCGTTAGCTTAGCTACCGTTAGCTTAGCTACCGTTAGCTGTCCCTGTCAGCTGAGCCACTGATGCTTTCTAGACACTGTGATTCCCCCAAACTGAATAAATACAACACATAGCAACACAAAACACACACACAGAAATAGTAATGTTTCTTCAATCATTTCAGATTTGTCTAAACGGTGATAGGGCGTGAAAAATATGATATATAGCTAAACTCTCGTTCGTTACTATTGATCTCATTCAAATTACAGCTGGTTTTCTACCAGGAAGTAGAATGTAAACAATAAGGAGATTCGGTCTATAATAACTATATATATATATATATATTCTAGACTCTATAATAACCTTGACACACACACAGACCAATCAGGAGGCTGAATGATGATGATGTCATTTCCTGTCCTCCAGAGCTGGAGCACTCGTACGGACTGCGTCTGCAGAGCAGCGAGGAGGACGAGTCCCCTCAGGTAAGAACTGCTCACCTGTCCTCACGATGCATTCACTGACCTGCTCCTCGTGATGCATTCACTGACCTGCTCCTCGTGATGCATTCACTGACTCTGACTCTGACGTGTGTATGTTATGTCTCCACAGACCAAGCAGGAGGAGGCGGCGGCCGACACTCCGTTCGTGATGGCCGTCACCGTCAAAGACGAACACGGAAACATCGACCTGGGAGCCATCGCTGAGAGTGAGTCAATACCTCATCAATACAAGGCCCCATCACACCCACTGACCCTCCCAATCTGTTCCCTTCCTCTTTCCTTCCTTCCTTCCTTCCTCTTTTGATCAAATTGACCCAACCTGTTCCCTTCCTCCATCTTTCTTTCCTCCCTTCTTTCCCTTCCTCCTTCCTTCTTCTTCCTTCCTTGAACGAATCTGTTCCCTCCCTCCATCTTTCTTTCCTTCCCTTTTCCCTTCCTTCTTGCCACAGTCCCTTTTCCCTCCCTCCCTTCCTTCCTTCCTTCCTTCCTTCCTTTTTGACCCAATTGGCCCAATCTGTTCCCTCCCTCATTCTATCTTTCCTTCCTTTTTCCCTTCCTTCTATCCTCCCATCTTTCCCTTTGTCCTTCCTTCCTTCCTTCCTTCCTTCCTTCCTTCCTTCCTTCCTTCCTTCCTTCCTTCCTTCCTTCCTTCCTTCCTTCCTTCTTTCCTTCCTTCCTTCCTTCCCTTTGTCCTTCCTTCCTTCCTTCCTTCACTAGTTCATGGGACAGATAGCTACTGATGCCCCAGGAGGCTTTTATTGTGACGGGCTGACAGGAAGTGTCATGTGACTTCACCTGTTGAACTCTGTCTTTGTTTCCAGGAGCTCGACTGGAAGCATCCCAGCCCGTCTCCATGGCGACAGCGACAGCAGCGGTTGCTCCGGTGCGTGCGAAGCCGCCGTCGGAGCCTCAGTTCGTCCTGCAGAGCGTCACGTGGAAGTACTTCATGTGCACGGCGTGCGGGAAGTCGTTCACGTCGCAGAGCAACCTGAAGTCCCACTACCGCATCCACACGGGCGAGAAGCCGTTCGCCTGCGCGCAGTGCGGCCGCGCGTTCCGCCAGCGCCAGAGCCTGCAGAGCCACATGCGCGTGCACACCGGCGAGCGCCCGTACGCCTGCGCGCAGTGCGGCAAGCGCTTCACCAAGCAGGCGCAGCTCAAGACGCACGCCATCATCCACACGGGCGAGAAGCCGCACGGCTGCGAGGTGTGCGGCCGCCGCTTCAACCTGCTGCAGAACCTGCACCGCCACGCGCACACGCACACCGGCAAGAAGATCTTCGTCTGCGGCGCGTGTGGAAAAGGCTTCACGCGCTCCGTCACGCTCAAAGCCCACGAGCTCATCCACACGGGGCAGAAGCCGCTGAAGTGCGAGCAGTGCCCCAAGACGTTCCGCCACGCCGTCAACCTGAAGAACCACCGGCGCGTGCACAGCGGCGAGCGGCCGTTCGGCTGCGACGTGTGCGGGAAGACGTTCCGCCAGTCGGTCAACCTGAAGATCCACCGCCGCATCCACACGGGCGAGCGGCCGTTCGGCTGCAAGGAGTGCGGCAAGACGTTCAGCCAGCAGAGCAGCCTCATCTCGCACGGCCGCACGCACTCCGACGCCAAGCCCTTCGCCTGCAGCGACTGCGACAAGAGGTTCAACAACGCCAACAGCCTGAAGCTGCACACGCGCGTGCACACGGGCGAGAAGCCGTACGGCTGCGACGTCTGCGGGAAGACGTTCAGCCAGGGCAGCCACCTGCGCACGCACAAGAGGCACGTGCACGCCGGCGGCAAGCAGTACATCTGTGACAAGTGCGGGAAGAGGTACTCGGACCAGCGCAACCTGAAGCTGCACAAGTGCGGCTACGCGTGAGGACCGCGCCACCTGCTGGTCGGAGGCCAGAAACGCTTTAAAGGGATAGTAGCTTTTTTGTTTTAAAGTGTGGTTGTATGATCTCCAAATAGCCCCTAAGTACTTTAATTGCAGTAGAAGACTCTCTGCACTCCTCCCGTTAGCAACGCCAGCCCATAATAGCCCTGCCCAGAGATTTACAACATACAGTGTTGTGAACAGACCCAAAGAAACGGCCTATTTTCACGGCCTAAAAGAGGTTTTACCTGGAAAAAAATACACAGTTCCATTGTTCGCTATAATATATTTTTTTCCAGCCCTTCAAAGTGCAGGAAAAACACAGTTTTTATTTGGACCTAACCAACTGCTGATCGGCGGGCGCTAACCCTGGGTGGAGGGATACGTGAGTTGGTTAGGTCCAAATAAAAACAGTGTTTTTCCTGCACTTTGAAGGGCTGGAAAAAAATTATATTATAGTGAACAATGGAACTGTGTATTTTTTTCCAGGTAAAACCTCTTTTAGGCCGTGAAAATAGGCCGTTTCTTTGGGTCTGTTCACAACACTGTATGTTGTAAATCTCTGGGCAGGGCTATTATGGGCTGGCGTTGCTAACGGGAGGAGTGCAGAGAGTCTTCTACTGCAATTAAAGTACTTAGGGGCTATTTGGAGATCATACAACCCCACTTTAAAAAAAATGATACTAGCCCTTTAATCCAGTTCTGGTTCTGATCCTGCTGCAAATTAAACCTGAGAATAAAAATGATTGAAAACATTTTTTATTTAATTTTATTTTTTTCAGTTTGGAACGTTCAGGAAAAAGAAGTAAACGTAGTTCCAGATGTTTTGCAGATGTTTGGATCAGAGGGTTTGAATGTGAGTCAAAGATATTTAGTTTGGGGACAGGATTTATTTTTCCAGTTTGTGGGTTTGACAGGAAGTGGAGCTGTTTTAACCAATCAGAGCACAGTGGTGTCGAAGTGGGCGGAGCCTGGCCTCAGGTAACTGGACTGTAACCATGGAGACGACTCCATCCAGACCAGGGATGGAGCTGATTGGATGGTTTGTGCAGCAATGCCTTCTGGGAGTTTTTATTTGTCTGTGACCGACTGACGGACGTGAAATAAGCCCCGCCCACTGAGATACTGCTCTCTGGTTGGTTGGAACGATTGAATTTAAGTTAATTCTGAAAGTGTCTGTAAATATGCACATTGTTGCTTTTTTATAATTTTATAGATGATATTTTTCATGTTTGAAAAATATAAATAAAATCAACAGAGTTCACTTGTGTGTGTTATTTTACATCAAAGCCGCCTTCGTTTTCTTGAAAGGCGCTAGAATATAAATAAGTTATTATCATTATTATGTAATAAAATAAACAGTTTTACATCATCACAACTAAACTTTTTTAGTTTGAAAAGGTTTTAAACATCAATTCAGTGACAGTTCATTCTGTGTTTTATTCACATTTTATAAAAACTCATCTTTTATTCCAAACAGTGAAAAAACATTTGATCCAATAATTCATGTCTTCGATGATCTAATCTATTTATTTTCCCCATCAGAATCAATTCAATTCAGTTCAATTCAGTTCAGCTTTATTGGCATGAAGCATAAAGACACAATGAAACAAAACAATAAACATCAGAGTTATAAAGAATTACAAAGTACATACATAGAATGAAAAACAGAAAATAAATTAATAGAAAAGTGTGTGTGTGTGTGATTTTGTCTTGTTGGATGATGAGGAAGTCTGGGATTTTTTCTTTAAATTTGGGAAATAATTTTTCTCTAATGTCTTTGTATTTGGGACGTATGTGTATGTGAGAAAGTGAGTTTCTGTCTCTATTCTGTTTCATGGCGACCAGTTTCAATGGCAAGATTAAGGTCACTAAGTCTGTATTTTGTACGGGTTTGCCTTTTTTGGGGGTGTTTTATTTGGGTTAAGTATTGGGCCAATTTAAATTCTCTGTCCAGTAAATTATAACATTCTAATTTATTGATTGTTTGAGTTTCTGTTTTCCACTGTTTGCAAAATTTTTGTTTATTATCTTTGTCAGTTTGTTTTATTTGTGAGTATGGAATTATTTTTGTAGTGTCATTTGGACTTGACACTCTGACTTCCTCATTCATCCCGTTCCAGCCAGGTATTATCATAGACATATATTATTTTCTGGAATCATGAATGAGCTAATCGATGTAACGTAACGTAACGCCGACGTAACGTAACCTTACTACGTCACCGGACGTGAGAACATGGCGCCTCTCCGCCCGGAGCTTCACCTGTCAGCGCCGAGGATGAGAGGATGAGAGCGGCCGCAGCGAGCGCCTCTCCCCCGGCCTGAGGCTCCGCCGCTCGGCCTGAAGCTCCGGGAGACTCCGCTGCTGCTCGCCGAGGATGAGGAGCCGAGAGCGGCTTGGTTTGTCAGGAGGAGCCGCTGTCTGGACCTGGAGCTCCGGAGAGACGAGCTGACAGCAAATTACCCACAGCTACACCGGAAACCAGACGGCTCAGCCCTTCAAAATAAAACCTGAAACATTACAGGACCGGAAACCAGACGGCTCAACCCTTCAAAATAAAACCTGAAACACTACAGGACCGGAAACCAGACGGCTCAACCCTTCAAAATAAAACCTGAAACACTACAGGACCGGAAACCAGACGGCTCAAGCCTTCAAAATAAAACCTGAAACATTACAGGACCGGAAACCAGACGGCTCAACCCTTCAAAATAAAACCTGAAACACTACAGGACCGGAAACCAGACGGGTCAACCCTTCAAAATAAAACCTGAAACACTACAGGACCGGAAACCAGACGGCTCAACTTTTCAAAATAAAACCTGAAACATTAGCTACAGGACCGGAAACCAGACGGTTCAACCTTCAAAATAAAACCTGAAACATTACAGGACCGGAAACCAGCGGAGTTACCTTTTAATTAAAAAACAAACACACTAAACCAGATTGAACCTCAAAAGATTTTAGTTTAACTTTTATACCTCAACACAGGGAACAAGTTTTTATTTAAATATTAAATGTGATGTGAAGAAACTGAAACACGTTTGAGTTTCACGTTAAATGCGTCGTCAGCTCTGTGACAGAAGATAAACAACACTCAGGACTTTTATTTTTAAAGTCACGGACAGGAAGTGTCCAGTGAAATGGAAACAAGTGATGATGGTTCGTCTCCAGGGGCAACCAAACCAAACAACACAGACGGGTCCTCGCCGTGTCGTGACCCTGATGATGTCATCAACGCCTCCGGCCCAGGAGAGCCAATCAGAAGCTCAGGTGACGACCAGGGGGCGGGGTCAAATACAACTGATGATGTCACCGTTACCGACGGCTCAGACTGCGGTCTCTGTGGGGGCGGAGCCACGCGGAGCGCCGTGACCTCTGACCTCCTGGAGGACGATGACGCCTTCACCACAGAGTCGCCGCCGCCACCAGGTCACATGACCCCTCCCCCCACCGCCGCCGCCGGCCGCTCTAGGAACACGTTCGAGTCCGGCCACCGGCAGAGCGCCGCCGGTGAACCGGTCCAAGACCAGAACTCTGAGTCCGAGCTGCAGTCGAGGAGACCGGACATCGTGGAGTACTTCAGCAGGTAAAACACCTAAAGTCGCTAATTAGCTTAGCTCAAACACTGGAAGTGTATGGGTAGTGTTAGCCTGCCTCCACCTAAAGTCGCTAATTAGCTTAGCTCAAACACTGGAAGTGTATGGGTAGTGTTAGCCTGCCTCCACCTAAAGTCACTAATTAGTTACGGGGCGTCGCCTGGAACGCTACAAAGTCGTGACTTGAAGTCGTAATTTACAGGTTATTGATGGGTAGTAGATTCAGATTTTGTTGTTTGTTAATTATTACGCACTGGCCCTTTAACTGTGTGTGTGTGTGTGTGTGTGTGTGTGTGTGTGTGTGTGTGTGTGCGTGCAGCAGGGGGCGGGGCTCCAGCTGCAGCGTTCCCGGCTGGAAGTTGTTTGGTAAAGTTCCTCCCAGACAGAGTCCGTCCAAACAGGCGCGTGTCATCCAGCAGGTATGACCTCTGACCTCTGACCTCTGACCTCTGACCCCGGCCTGCAGCATGCAGCCTGTTGCCATGGTGACTGAGGTGTGTGTTGTGCTGTCTGTCGCTGCAGGAGTTCGAGGCGCGCTGCTCTCCTACCCATCATGCAACAGGGCAGCAGCAGCAGCAGAGCAGCAGGAAGAACCGGGAGTTTGAGCCGCTGTCGACCACAGCGCTGATCCTAGAGGACCGGCCCCCGTACGAACACTTCCTGTCTGTGTGTTGACTAGGGATGGGCATTTGAAGAAATCTTTTTGATCGATCATCTGGAAAATTAACGATCAATTATCGATTAATCGTTAATATTCATATTCATATTCATATTCATAATTAAAAACAGAATGCGTGCGGCTATGGCGTGTGCCAGTAATCCAGGGCTTACTTACTTCCGTGAAGGAAGAAGGTCAGACAACAACGTACACGGACGTCTTTGTGCTAGCGCTTCACCATTGGGACGGTGCTGGTGCCGGCATTTAAAAAAAAAAAAAAAAAGCACAGTTGTGCTGCCTGGCTCACCTGTCAGAGCAGCTCTGCTGTCCCTCTCTCTTCAGCCTCGTGTTTGGCTGCACTTGTACAAAAAAAATCACAAGCGCGGCACAGAAAAGAGAAACTAACTCTGCAGGATATTTACCTTAAGTTTCATTTTAACCGTAGTTAAACAGCTTCGGACTAATTGTGATGTTAGATAAATGACCTGTAGCTTGTAACTAACAGAGAGAGTGGAGGCTGCTGGAAACCAAACCTGCTGATCAGAGCGGGCGGAGCCACGGTGTCACAGCTCATGTCCGCGACACAAGCGCCCCGTCATATTGATGAATTATTTCACTCTTAAACCATGTAATAATATAATTATATAGAGCTTATGAAAAAATAAACCCGTGGTTTATTTCTCCATCATCAATCAATCAATCAAATTTTATTTATATAGCACCTTTCAAAGCAAACAGATGCCGTTCAAAGTGCTTTACATTTTGACTGAACAAATAGGAGGTAAAACAAGAAAAGCAAGGAGACTAAAGCACGAAGATTAAAAACAACAAGAAAAAATAACAGCCTCAAACAACAATACAATTTTACAAAACAAAAATAGAATAAGATGCAGGATAAAAATAGGAGAAAGATAACAATAAGAAAGAATATAAAACTGTAAAACAGAACAAAAACACTGTGAGACTATAGCATAAAAGCCAGATTAAAAAGATGGGTTTTTAGCCTACGTTTAAAAGTATCAATGTTTGTGGAACTGGTTTATTTCTCCATGACAGCTTCTGCCCTCTACATGATCCCTTAATAAATCAATAAAAAATGTACGTGATCGATAAAACTCTTATTAACTTAACTCTTATCAATAATCGATCATCGATTAATCATGCCCATCCCTAGTGTCGACCACTTCCTGTCTGTGTGTCGACCACACCGGTTTGTGTAGCGACTCGTTTGCACATGCGCCAACGGACCGCCATCTTGGCCAGTTACAGTTTGTCAGGTGGAGTCGCTGTACGTAGCTGGCCAAGACGGCGGTCCATTCGTACAAACCATAGATAGATATAGAGACTAGATGCTGCGTTCCCAGGCAGCTCTACTGAGTGGAATACGTCAACGTGGCGGCCATCTTGGTGAGGGGGAAGCCGTGTCTACTTCCTGCACTAGAGGTCTATCAACCATTAACATCACCACAACTCACTGAATATTCAACCCATTTTCAAGCCGTTTGGTTTATTATAAATGTCAGACATATGTTCATGGTACAACAACAATGTTTATATATTAAACATACACTTAGACACTCAGACACACACACATGCATACAGACACTGAGATGTGTTCTACAGGGTCTGACTGGTCTGACTGCTGGGCAGACGTTTATATGTCTATGGTCAGAAACCCCTCACCAAGATGGCCGCCGTGTTGACGTACGCTGAGAAGCAGAAGGCGGTATACATCTAGTCAGTATATAGTACTGTTACTGTATATCCATGTCTGAGTCGCTACGCAAACCGGGTGGTGACAACCACTTCCTGTCTGTGTGGATCAGGAACCTTCCAGCCAAGTCAGCGGAGGAAACACAGAGACACCGACTGCAGTACGAGCAGATGGTGGCTGAGGCCAAGAGGAGAGGTATCTATCTATCTATCTATCTATCTATCTATCTATCTATCTATCTATCTATCTATCTATCTATCTATCTATCTATCTATCTATCTATCTATCGTTCTATCTATCTATCGTTCTATCTATCTATCTATCTATCTATCTATCTATCTATCTATCTATCTATCTATCTATCTATCTATCTATCTATCCATCCATCCATCCATCCATCCATCCATCCATCCATCCATCCATCCATCCATCCATCCATCCATCCATCCATCCATCCATCCATCCATCCATCCATCTATCTATCTATCTATCTATCTATCTATCTATGATCTATCTATCTATCTATGATCTATCTCTATCTATCTATCTATCTATCTATCTATCTATCTATCTATCTATCTATCTATCTATCTATCTATCTATCTATCTATCTATCTATCTATCTATCTATCTATCTATGATCTATCTATCTCTATCTATCTATCTATCTATCTACGTATCTATCTATCTATCTATCTATCTATCTATCTATCTATCTATCTATCTATGATCTATCTATCTCTATCTACCTATCTACCTATCTACCTATCTATCTACCTATCTATCTATCTATCTATCTATCTATCTATCTATCTATCTATCCATAGAGGTGAAGGAGGCCCAGCGGCGGCAGCAGCAGATGAAGGAGAAGGTCCGACAGGAAGAGGAGATCTCCAACGCCGCGCTGGTCTGGAACCAGCTCATCCTGCCGCACTGGGACTCCATGTACGACCTAACCCTATCTCATTAAATATGCGCTAATTTGCATATATTTCCAGACCATAAATCTGAACAATGGATAAAGCTACTTTGTTTTATTGTGTTGACATATTAGAGTCTTTAGTTTTTCCAGAGGAGGATTGTGGATATCTCTTGTTATCACTCTGTAGATGAGAAAATACTGTCACCAGCTCTAAAAAGAATCACATTTTGCCATGTTTTTAGTAATAAAATGTTGTATAAATGAGGCTGTGAATGATATATCAACAATCCCCTCTGTAAAAACCTTCAGAATATAGAAAGGGATCAAAGTGGAAGGTTTGGTGTCTGGAAGTGCTGCTGAAGTGGAGATTTCTAGCTCAGAGTCTGAGTCTGAGAAAACGACCTTTAAAGACTTGGACTGTTGGTGATGATCCCTCCTCTGTTGCTCACCCTGAGCTTTCTCCTGGTTTTCCCTGTTAAAAGGGTTTTCCATGGAGTTTTTCCTCAGTGGATGTGAGGGTCTAAGGACAGAGGATGTTGTTGTGATGCCATGTGAAGCCCTTTGAGACAAACTGTTTGTAAAAAAAAACGGGCTATACAAATAAAATTCCCTTGCCTTGTAAAATTACATAGATTGTTATTGTCAATGGTACTTTTATGATTGGTTGCTGATACAGAGGAAATGACATCATTGTTCAGGAGAGAAAGAGCTTTACAATGACACCTGACATGACACGGGTCAGACTAACTCCTGGTGAGTTTAGGAGAAAAGACAAAAGAGTCAGAGAGTAAAATAAAAACGTTAAAGTTAGTTTTCTCCCGTTTCTTTCCTCTGGTCTGAAAGGAAACGTGTTGTAAACCAGTTTAAATGTTTGTCCTGTGGTGTGTGCCTTTAACTCTGTAACTCTGTGGTGTTTCAGGAGGACCAGCCGTCGAGCCCAGGAGCTGTGGTGGGGGGGTTTACCTCCCAGCGTGCGGGGCCGAGTGTGGAGCCTCGCCGTCGGCAACGAGCTCAACATCACTACAGGTGAGAACCTGATGGAGGACGGTGTGGATTCACCTGAGGCCTGCAGCACCTGCTGGTCACCTGCACTGCAAAAACTCAAACCTCTCCAGGAATATTTGTCTCATTTCTAGTCAAAACTAATCTCTTTCCACTTAAAGGGATAGTTCACCCAAAATTCAAATTTCGCTGATTATCTACTCACCCTCATGTCGACTAAGGGCTGGGAGAAGTTTCAGTCATATTGAGTGAAATTTGAATTTTGGGTGAACTATCCCTTTAAAATAAGACAAAAAATTACTTGTTTTTAGATCATTTTCACTTGTTTCAATCTAATTTTCACTTGAAATAAGGAGAAAAAAGTTTTTTGTGCTTGTAATAAGAAAGAAAAACTTGCTCCAATATCAGATTTTTCCACTTATTTCAAGTGAAAATCTGTTTGAGAGAAGTAAAAAACAAGTTAAATTTTATGTGATGAGTCTTATTTGAAGTATAATGAGGTTTGTTTTGACTAGAAATAAGACAAATATTCTTGGTAAGATGAGCTGATCCCCTCCTCCTCCTCCTCCTCCTCCTCCTCCTCCTCCTCAGAGCTCTACCACATCTTCCTGTCCAGAGCCAAGGAGAAGTGGAGCGCCGCCGCGACACAGACAGGTGAGGAACCAGTGGCGAAGATGAAACTAGACTAATATGAAGATCAGCTGGGCCTCGTATGGAATTACTTCTGTATCAAATCAATCCAAACAAAACAAAACAAGAGCTTGAGAAAGAATAAAACTTTATTTAAGAGAGAAAAAACTCACTGAAGCAAAAAAAAAACTGTAAACTCAAAAGCAAAATTAAAAGGACAGATTGTTTTCTCATGGCACAATTCAAACGGATCACAAAATAAAACTTTGACTCCCGTTCACTCACATGGAGACTTTTTCCGTGTTGAGGTCCCATGGCGACGTTACTTCCTGCTTCCTCTTAGACTCTCTATAACCAGAGTGTATGGGAGGAAATGTAGCCGATGTCATATCTGGCCCTCTGCGTTGTGTTTCTCACGGCCTGCCCTAGGTGGGGTTCGATCCCACGACCTCCCGCACCGGAGGCGACAATGCTAACCTCTTCGCCAAGAGGTTGACAACCACTTGGCGGGTTGGTTAGCACGTCTTTTATGGGTGGAGTGAGTGCACATCCGTTACACTCACCCCCGCTGAACTCACTCCACCCAGGGCATCCGGGTCACGGCACCGTTGTGTACCGCGTTGTGTAGTTTTAACATACGAGTCAGACTTTCACTGTTGGCAACCTCGCCGTTTATTGTGCACACATGGACTGACCTGGCAGAGAAATCCACATTTACAGTCAGTCCAGCTCTTCTTCTCTCACACACACACACACACATGCACGGCTGAAAAATGTAAAACGAAAGGAAAGTGCAGGTTAGCTACCACATGTAACCATAGCCATGTTGTAAACAGAAATAAAAGAAAAACACCGTCAACTTTATATGGAAAAGGACGTGCTCAACTGTTCGGGAGCTATATGCTTAAGAAATACAACTTAAACCACCCCTTAGCATTGAAATTAAAGTAATTAATATGAAACAATAGCGGAGCTCGTAGCTTGTGCACCTACCAGGGAAACAGCAAAGTCCGACTGCGGCTACCCCCCGGGGTGCACGACCCTAATCCGCAGGGGTGATGCATTTAATTACCATAGGAAAAACAAGTTTTTGTGTTGTGTGGTGAGTTTTTATGGCAAGTGGAATCAAATGATCTTTTAACTCCGTTACAGAAACACGTGACCAATCAGTGACTTCATACGTACAACGTGTTTAATCTACATTTGTATTACAGCGAACACATTGAACTCACTTCTATCTCTCTCATCTAAACATATAAACTCTCCAAAGTGTTTTTATTTTATTTTTTATGCTCTTATTCCCCTGGTGCCCCCCCCCCCTGCAGACGCGGCGTCGCTGCGGGACCGAGCGTCCGGTCGGGACCGGATCAGTCAGGACGTCTCGAGGACGTTTCCCTCGCTCGGCGTCTTCCAACAGGTGAGACACGCGGCTCAAACAGGAAGTTCAGCTGCAGCAGACAGGAAGTGAATGAATCCAGACTTTTATTTTGTAGGGCGGTCCCTACCATGACCTGCTGCAAGGCATTCTGGGAGCGTACACCTGCTACCGGCCGGATGTGGGATATGTGAGTCTCACACACACACGTACAAATAAATACATTAGAAATCTGTTGGTAAATGTCACTTTTCCTTCTGATAATTGTTTTTTTTGGGGGGAAATCTCTTCATAGGGATTAAAAAGATGTGGTTGATCAGTAATAAACTAAAAAAGGAGGTTATACACAAAGTATATCCAGCAAAAAAAAAACATTAGAAAGATTTAAACTTGATATTGAATAGCTACTATTTATTTTTTCACTGTTCATATTGTCAAATGTTTTGGTTGAATGTACAAAACTTTATTGAGAAGAAAACTGGACATTCAGTAGCTACGTCTGCATGAAAAGGGCATTTATCTTTACTCTGAAAACAACCAAATGGAAAATGATTAAAACATTTTAGTACAACTTGTTTTATTTTTAGGTAAATTTCATATCCACAAAAAGAAATGGACTGACAGCAAAACCAAATGTTACACTTTTTTTGAAGGAACTTTATCAATACAGCACCGACATCGATGGACTAGAAATGCCAAAGGCTTTAAAAACAAACTTTATTTGTTTAATATGTTTTTCTTTACATCGATGCATTTTTTAATACATGATACTTCTATACTCTTTGTATCTTTATCTTTATATATTTTTCTCCCCCCCCAGGTCCAGGGGATGTCGTCCATCGCCGCTGTCCTCGTCCTCAACATGGATGAAGTCGACGCCTTCGTCACCTTCTCCAACCTCATCAACAAACCCTGTCAGCTGGTGTTCTACAGGGGAGACCAGGTGTGTGTGTGTGTGTGTGTGTGTGTGTGTGTGTGTGTGTGTGTGTGTGTGTGTGTGTGTGTGTGTGTGTGTGTGTGTGTGTGTGTGTGTGTGTGTGTGTGCGACTCACCTGTGCTCCTCCTGCAGATGTTCAGGTACTTCGGGGCGTTCCAGATGTTCCTGGAAGACGCTCTTCCTCGTCTCTTCCTCCACTTCCAGTCGGTGGGTTTGACCCCCGACCTCTACCTCCTGGACTGGTGAGTCATCATGACATCACGCCGCTCTGTGGCCATGTCATAAGGCTAACAGTTTCCCTCCGCTCCCAGTGTTTGTGCTAAGCTAGGCTAACAGTTTCCCTCCGCTCCCAGTGTTTGTGCTAAGCTAGGCTAACAGTTTCCCTCCGCTCCCAGTGATTGTGCTAAGCTAGGCTAACAGTTTCCCTCCGCTCCCAGTAATTGTGCTAAGCTAGGCTAACAGTTTCCCTCCGCTCCCAGTGTTTGTGCTAAGCTAGGCTAACTGTGCTGCATCCCCAGTGTTTGTGCTAAGCTAAGCTAGGCTAACAGTTTCCCTTTACTTCCAGTGTTTGTGCTAAGCTAGGCTAACAGTTTCCCTTTACTTCCAGTGTTTGTGCTAAGCTAGGCTAACAGTTTCCCTTTACTTCCAGTGTTTGTGCTAAGCTAGGCTAACAGTTTCCCTTTACTTCCAGTGTTTGTGCTAAGCTAGGCTAACAGTTTCTCTTTACTTCTAGTGTTTGTGCTAAGCTAGGCTAACAGTTTCTCTTTACTTCCAGTGTTTGTGCTAAGCTAGGCTAACAGTTTCCCTTTACTTCCAGTGTTTGTGCTAAGCTAGGCTAACAGTTTCCCTCCGTGCTAAGCTAGGCTAACAGTTTCCCTCTGCTCCCAGTGTTTGTGCTAAGCTAGGCTAACCGTCTTGCCCCCCCCAGGGTGCTGTCCCTCTACACTAAGCCCCTCCCCCTGGACGTGGCGTGCAGAGTGTGGGACGTGTTTTTCCGGGACGGGGAGGAGTTCCTGTTCCGGACCGCTCTGGGAATCCTGAGGCTGCACCAGGACGTCCTGCTGCACATGGACCTGGTCGCCATCGGTGAGTCACCTGCTGTTACCACGGCGACGCCACTCACACAGAGCTCTGAGGATGAGGAGGATCAATCGTCTTTAAAGATTAACTAAACCCCCAAACCACTTTTTTCTGCTGAAAACAAATGTATTTGGGTATAAGGTAGTGTTGTCAGTTGATTCTGGTCCAACTTTTGACATTTTAGTCAAAATATTTCAATTTGGTGTATTTTGTAGTAAAAATGTAGAGTGACTGCCCTCTATGGGTTGAAACACGGCTATTACAATCAAATGTTTCTATTGGCTGAGATGGAGGCAGATGACGTTTTGGAGGCAGCTTTCGTCACCGGCCACCAGCTCCCCGACCAATCAGCACCGGCTGCTGCCTGCCGCTAACGGTTGCTAGGCACTCTAGCTGCTCTGCTGCGGCTAACGGCTGCTAACAGCTGCCTGAACGGGAATCGTTAGTGCGGCCGCCGCTGGCGCTAACGAGCCGTTAACGAGCTAACGAGCCGGCGGATCAGCTGTAGATGCTGTGTCAGGGCTCCTAGTAGTGTCCACGCTACTAGTGCTGTTAGAGTCGCTCGTTAGTAGCTCGTTAGCGCTAGCAGAAGTGTCGATGTGTGTTTATTACTTTTTTTTCTCTTTTGTGTGATTTCGCGGGTGTGAATGGGGCGCAGGGGAGGGGGGAGGGGGGATCGGAGAGTGCTCCTGAGTCCCGCCCATAATCAAGGCATTTTTTGAATTTCAAGCTTAGAGCACGTCATCCAAAACTGAGGGGTTTAGTTCCCCTTTAATTCTGTCGTGTCGCTCCTGCAGCTCAGTTCCTGTCCCGCCTCCCCGACGAGGAGCTGCTCTCTGATAGGCTCTTCTCCTGCATCTCGGCCACGCCCCTGCAGAGCCGGAACAGGAAGTGGAGCCAGGTGAGTCACATGACCCCCCCCTCCCCCACCAAACCCTGAAGGTTAGGTGTAATGCTGCGTTCAAGACGACTCGGTAGTCGGAAAAAAACGAGCTCCGAGTTGTAAAAAATGAATTGAACAGCGTCGAACTTACAGGTGGGAAACTCTGGTATCATCATATCAGAGCTCCGACTTTCTGACTTGACGTCACGACAACATCAAAACATGGCGTCATGCCCTCGTCTTAAACGGTTAGAATTTAAAAAGTTATTTGTTGAGGTTTTAATGCATATTTTTGTGTATTACTGCAGTAGCCGATATGAAATACGTTTATATGAAGCTGTGATTGTTGTATGGTGTGAAATTGTGGTTCCTCGTATGTGACGGAAATAAGGTTTAACAGTTATCAAGGCTGTAACATTCTATGTGCACTCATCTGCAGCGTCTCCTCTCCTCCACAATAAACATCATTTACTGCTGCAGTGATTTTTACTATTCAGCGATGAGCCACAATACGACAAACTTCCTTCAGGTATCCATGGTTTTATTCTTCCGAGTTCCTGCAGCGAGTTGGGAATCCCGACCTCCGAGTTGTTATGAACGCAGCATAATGTCTCAATCATTGAATCATTTCTACATTGTGTTGCATTTATAACATTTGTGCTGGACTGTTCCTTTAATTGTGCTGCAGCCAATCACAGGAGCCGGTTCTGTAACAGGTTGTGTTTGTTCTGTCTCAGGTGTTGTCGTCCTGCAGCAGCTGATTGATCCACTGACTGAACTCTTCTGATGAAACATTCAAACTGAGCGATGAAACAAAACGAGCTGCAACTAAATAATATTTAATTTGAATAAATGAACTTTTTTTTTGTAAAAGGAAACGATTTGTGTTTTCATTGACTCTTATGTTATGTAAATGAGTGACCAGTGTGTTAATGTTCATGTTGTTAACCCCGGAGGTTTATCTCTCTGCTCTCTGGTCTCTGAATATGCTGCTACTGGGTAGTTGGTTGTGTTTTACCTTGTGGATGATTTGTACAGTTTCTACTTTGACCAAATCTCTTAACGTCAGTGCAGCTGCTCAAGAACAAGTCACTGGTCTGTTCTTTATATTTTACATTGAATACAGTGCAGAGCTCTTTTCTGTAAAATAATCAAAGAATGCAAATGTGTGTTGATGAGGAGTGTTTTCAGTCGACAAGTGAACTCCTTTGTCTCTCTAGTCTTTACATCACTGAGCTGCTTGTGTAAAGACACTGAACTCAACTCTGTATGATCTTGAATGTGGATACGTGTTGTTGTTTTCTGTAGCTGTGTGTTTTTAATTGATTTTATTTATTTATTTATTTATTATAGATGTTTTATTTATTTTTATATTTTTCCTACTTGCACTTTAGGGACTGCACCTAATGTAGTTGTACTTGTGCAATGACAATAAAGACGTTCATTCATTCATTCATTCAAATCACGTCACCAACTCTCAGAAAATGTGAGTGAGGTTTTAATAACATGTCCAGCAGGTTTAGTTGTAACGCTTCACTCTGCTTCTTCTCAGTCCAACTTATAGACCTTTTCAGAGAGTATAAACAAAGACAGGTGTGGCTCATTAGAAAACGCTCTGGTACACTAAATGGAATGGAGCCTTAATTAGTATCCTTGGTAACACCTGTATTTGTTTATACTCTCTGAAAAGGTCTATAAAACACTACGTTCTAGTAAAGTGTTATATAAAACATGATTAATTCATGAATTTATATTAAAGGGACAACGAGGAGTTTTGTAAAAGCAAAGTGTTCTCACACTGCATTTATGAGCCTGAAATTCTTTGACCGGTGCAAGACAGACTCATGTTTTCATTCATCAAGAATTAAAGTCAGAGGTTGGAAGACGATCACATACCGTCGTAGTTCCCACCATAAACGGAGATTCATACGGCGGCGTTATTCTCATGACTCGCCACGAAACCGAAAGTAAAGAAACGCTGGTCGGCTCGCCCAGCATTTCCACCACCACTAATAATAACAAAATAACCATAGAGACAAAACCATAGATTTATCTAAAATGGACCATTAACAAGTGGTAACGTAGATTCATCCACATTAATATCAGACTTTTTTATAACCAAATAGAAACTACTCATTGTCCCTTTAACTTTATTTCTTTATTTTTCTTTTCATCATTGATATGATTGTAGAAAGCAGGTTGAGGCTTCGTCCACATTATAGTGACGTCATCAGAGTGTTCATTAATATTCACAGTTACACAACAACACAAAACTAGTTCAAGACAAACTATCAGAACCAGAACCAGGACCAGAAACTCCCCCAGCTATCATTTTGTACGATGCCCCCCCCCCCCCCCCCCCCTCTTCCAGGATTGTGTTTCTCCTCCTGAACAAACCAAGTTTCCAACAGTCTCTTCAACGTCCTTGTACTTATGATCACACTGTGTTTATGAGCCAAAAGAGAGAGAATATCCTTATTACTGAGGCAGCCATGGCCACCAACTATAATACTTTGATATTTGATATAGGGTTAGGGTTTCTCCATTTATTTCTATTTCTATTCCTTTTTTTTTTTTTTGCCGGATTTTTTTTCCAATGTTTTATTTATTTTTTGCCAGATTCTTTTTTTCGATTTTTTTTGTGGTCCATATGTGTATTTTTTTTTTTGGCCTTATTTTTTTCCCTCGATGGATTTCTTTCTCTTTTTTTTGCCAGATTTTTTTTCCAGTGGCTTTTATGGATTTTTTTCCTTATTTTTGTCGACTTCTCGGCTTCCGTAGGTATGTGCATTACTGGATACTTTTTAATTAACTGTACCATGGATCTATAATATAATACATCCATGAACTGTAGCCTACAGGTTTCACACACGGAGGTGGCGGAAGTAGCAGGAGCTCAGAGACAGGACTACAGTTCCCATCAGGCCTTGCGGCAGCTGCACACACCGACACACACACACACACAAACACACGTGTGTTGTCTTGGACAGACAGCAGTGGATCATGTCTGTGTTTATGGACCTGAACCTGAACCTGAGCGTGGCGGCGGCGGAGCGGGAAGCGCTGCGGACCGCGGTGGAGACAGCGGCTCACCGTGAGTACTTTACCCGGAGTTAGAGCTCTGAAACACGGCCTCAAGCTGGGCTACAGCCGGGGCCAGGGCCGGAGGTAGCAGAGGGAGCTAACGCTGCTAACGCTGCTAACGCTGCTAACAGCAGGGCTAATGTGGGTCATCAGCGGTGTGTGTGTGTGTGTGTGTGTGTGTGTGTGTGTGTGTGTGTGTGTGTGTGTGTGTGTGTGTGTGTGTGTGTGTGTGTGTGTGTGTGTGTGTGTGTGTGTGTGTGTGTGTGTGTGTGTGTGTGTGTGTGTGTGTGTGTGTGTGTGTGTTTCAGTTTCTAAACGAAAACCTTCTGCAGCTCCTTTCTTTTTTCAAACTTTATTTAAAGTTGTAGCAACAACAACAACATTTCAGTCTTTCCAGCTCACATCCATTACAACAGTAACAGTAAAGTTACAATTATGACAGTATAACAAAGGTTAAAGCAGAAGTAAGGTGAATGTTTGTGTTAATCTAAGTCTTAAATAGTTGTATCTTCCGACAGCAATCACTTCTATAGAGTGTTTGGTCTGAAACACGGGTCTGTCAGTCACTCTGCTCTGCTCTGAGCCGAGGAGAAAACTTTCCTTGTATCCTACAACCTTTATCCAATGAGGAGAGAGAACGGCATAAAGGGGCAGTCCTCTCTGTGTGTGCAGCCAAGGGATGCGCCTGAATGTGGTGACGTAGGGACGAGGGCGGGGACTGCTAACTCCATCTGCTGACAGGAAGTTAGACAAAACCACCGTATTGCTTACTGAAGCTTTAACCAAAAGAAAAAAAAACAATCTTCTGCAGCTCATTCATTCACAGCTGATCAATCAGTGTGACGTCACAGACAGTCCAGGTTGAGTTACTATGGTGACATGGAGACAACAAACAACAGTAGAGACAGACAGACAGACAATCCATCCAATAATAATCAATAAGTGGTTGTTCCTCCTGCAGTGGGCTACTCCACCGTCGCCATCAACTACGTGTTTGAACCTGTGACCAAGAAGAAACAGGTGAGAGATGACGTCACGATGATGTCACGGTGATGTCACACACACACACACACACACACACACACACACACACACACACACACACACACACACACACACACACACACACACACACAAACACACACACACACACAGAGGAAATGTTTCTGTGACTTGACTTTTATTTTGAAACTCTGTGTTTATTTCCTGTTTGTTTGCAGCAAATCCCCACCCCCACCCCGATCAATGAGCTGATCGATCAGCTGCCGATCGTTCAGGTACAGAGAGGAAGAGGAAGATGATTAATTTGTGTTTACAGTTTGTTAATACATGTGTGTGTGTGTGTGTGTGTGTTCCAGGGTCGCTCTCGTCCAATCAGAGTACTGAACAGACTGACGATCGTGATGTCAGACCCCAGTCACTACGTAAGTGATGAAGATGAAAATGATGATGTCATATATGATGTCACTGGTTCAGACAGACGTTTACCTGTGTGTGTGTGTGTGTGTGTGTGTGTGTGTGTGTGTGTGGTTGTGTGTGTGTGTGTGTGTGTGTGTGTGTGTGTGTGTGTGTGTGTGTGTGTGTAGAGGGGGAAGACTCCAGAGTTCCGTGACTTCGACCTTCTCGCCGTTCAGCCGACCACGGAGAAACTCTTCCATGTGAGGTTCACTGACACTCTGTACATCTGACGTACACATGACAACATAGAGATTAACCTGTGTGTGTGTGTGTGTGTGTGTGTACGTGTGTGTGTGTGTTAGGGGGCGTGCACGACGTACGAGGTCGACATCATCTGTCTCCCCGTCACAGAGAAACTTCCCTTCATCGTCAAGAGAGCGCCGGTCAACGCCGTGAGTCTCCTTCATCATCAACATCAACTAGGGCGGCACAGACGACACTTTTCAAATGTTGTATTAACACAATTGGAACAACTTCTATTTTGCATCTGTTTGAAAATCTTCACAAAGGGTTACTTGTTTGATCCTAAAAAATGAAGTTGCAACATCCATCTTAAATAGGCTATAGTTGTTTTCATCGGCCTATGAGGCTGTCACAGGCACATGTTACTGACGTTACTTCCTGCTTCCACTTCGGCTGCTGGGTGGGAACATGCATCTGTTATAATATAGTTTAATACATCCATGGGTGGGAACTAATCACACAGGAATGAAACTCTACTGCACCCTTGTGGTCAAAACAAGGTACTGAACAACGGCTCGTTTTCCTGAAGGAAATGCTTGTGAATGCTGAAAGCAGCTGAAGAAGGAAGCAGAAAGACAGAGAAAGGGGGTAGAAAGAAAGAAAAAAAGAAAGAAAGAAGGAAGGAAGGAAGGAAGGAAGGGAGTAAAAAGACAGAGAAATGGGAAAGAAAGGAGTAAAAAGACAGAGAAAGGGGTAGAAAGAGAAAGAAAGAAAAAAGAAGGAAAGAAAGAAAGAAAGAAAGAAAGAAAGAAAGAAAGAAAGAAAGAAAGAAAGAAAGAAAGAAAGAAGGAAGGAAGGGAGTAAAAAGACAGAGAAAGGGGGTAGAAAGAAAGAAAGAAAGAAAGAAGGAAGGAAGGGAGTAAAAAGACAGAGAAAGGGGTAGAAAGAAAGAAAGAAAGAAAGAAAGAAAGAAAGAAAAAGACAGAGAAAGGAGAAAGAAAGAAAGAAAGAAAGAAAGAAAGAAAGAAGGGAGTAAAAAGACAGAAAGGGGGTAGAAAGAGAAAGAAAGAAAGACATTCCCCTGCATGAGATGCACCTCTTTTTACATTTTACATCTATTCATAATTTTTGTGTGTGTGTGTAGGCCATCGAGCGCGGCCTGGTGTTCGAGCTGTCCTACGCCGCCGCCCTCAGAGACTCCACCATGCGGCGCTACACCATCGCCAACGGCAACAGCCTGATGGACTGCTGCAAGGGGAAGGTGAGTTCACTGACCGTCGGGAAACTGCAGCGTCACACAGCAACACAACACAACGCTGACCTCTGACCTCTGACCTCTGACCTCTGTGCTCCTCTGCAGGGCGTCATCCTGTCCAGTGCTGCTCACAAGGTCTGGATCAATACTCCAATCACTGATCAATGTGTCTCTATCCATCAGTATTGATCGGTTTTCAATCTGTGTTTGTTTCAGGCTCTGGAGCTCAGAGGTCCTTATGACGTCACCAACCTGTATCCTGCTGCACCGTGTGTGTGTGTGTGTGTGTGTGTGTGTGTGTGTGTGTGTGTGTGTGTTACAGTGTGTTGTTCTCCTGAGCTTCCTCCAGAGGGTTGTTGTTCGGTTTGTCAGACGGAGACGCTAAAGAAGCCGTGACGTCCACCTGTCGCTCGGTGCTGCTGCACGCAGGTCAGTGACTGGACTGTACTACCACTGGCATTTAAAGGGATACACCAACATTTTATTTTTTTCATGTCTTGCCTCACTCCCGAGTCCATGACCAGCAGATAGACACCATCCTTTCCACTGTGCGTGCAGTAACAAGGGAGATAGAGCCGTATCGCCGTAATTAGCTTAGCTTAAACACTGGCAAGTGTAGGTAGTGTTAGCCTGCCTCCACCTAAAGTCGCTAATTAGCTTAGCTCAAACGCTGGAAGTGTATGGGTAGTGTTAGCCTGCCTCCACCTAAAGTCGCAAATTAGCTTAGCTCAAACGCTGGAAGTGTATAGATAGTGTTAGCCCGCCTCCACCTAAAGTCGCTAATTAGCTTAGCTCAAACGCTGGAAGTGTATAGGTAGTGTTAGCCTGCCTCCACCTAAAGTCGCTAATTAGCTTAGCTCAAACGCTGGAAGTGTATAGGTAGTGTTAGCCTGCCTCCACCTAAAGTCGCTAATTAGCTTAGCTCAAACACTGGAAGTGTATAGGCAGTGTTAGCCTGCCTCCACCTAAAGTCGCTAATTAGCTTAGCTCAAACACTGGAAGTGTATGGGTAGTGTTAGCCTGCCTCCACCTAAAGTCGCTAATTAGCTTAGCTCAAACACTGGAAGTGTATACCGGTAGGTAGTGTTAGCCTGCCTCCACCTAAAGTCGCTAATTAGCTTAGCTCAAACACTGGAAGTGTATGGGTAGTGTTAGCCTGCCTCCACCTAAAGTCGCTAATTAGCTTAGCTCAAACACTGGAAGTGTATACCGGTAGGTAGTGTTAGCCTGCCTCCACCTAAAGTCGCTAATTAGCTTAGCTCAAACACTGTAAGTGTATGGGTAGTGTTAGCCTGCCTCCACCTAAAGTCGCTAATTAGCTTAGCTCAAACACTGGAAGTGTATACCGGTAGGTAGTGTTAGCCTGCCTCCACCTAAAGTCGCTAATTAGCTTAGCTCAAACACTGGAAGTGTATGGGTAGTGTTAGCCTGCCTCCACCTAAAGTCACTAATTAGCTTAGCTCAAACACTCGAAGTGTATGGGTAGTGTTAGCCTGCCTCCACCTAAAGTCGCTAATTAGCTTAGCTCAAACACTGGAAGTGTATACCGGTAGGTAGTGTTAGCCTGCCTCCACCTAAAGTCGCTAATTAGCTTAGCTCAAACACTGGAAGTGTATGGGTAGTGTTAGCCTGCCTCCACCTAAAGTCACGCTAATTAGCTTAGCTCAAACACTGGAAGTGTATGGGTAGTGTTAGCCTGCCTCCACCTAAAGTCGCTAATTAGCTT
Source organism: Trachurus trachurus (assembly GCF_905171665.1). Lineage (NCBI taxonomy): Eukaryota > Metazoa > Chordata > Actinopteri > Carangiformes > Carangidae > Trachurus > Trachurus trachurus. The sequence goes on from NC_139913.1 coordinate 758,869, forward strand.
AGCTCAAACACTGGAAGTGTATGGGTAGTGTTAGCCTGCCTCCTACCTAAAGTCACTAATTAGCTTAGCTCAAACACTGGAAGTGTATAGGTAGTGTTAGCCTGCCTCCACCTAAAGTCGCTAATTAGCTTAGCTCAAACACTGGAAGTGTATGGGTAGTGTTAGCCTGCCTCCACAAAAAACTCTTTTTTTTTTTTTAATAAAACAAGAGGCAACATGTCTTCAAACTGGCATTTAAAGGGTTAAAATCCTGATTATTAATGAACATTTGGTAGTTTAGAGCAGAGCTGAAGTGGTTTAAGAGATTTATGCAAAAGAAAAGCAGAAAAAACTATTGATATATGATGATTTTATAGTGGTTCTTTTGTGCGTCCATGTTTGGACACGAGGGTTGACGAGGTTATTGACAGTAGATTTAAAAAATGTGTCACATGATCAGCAAATCAAAAAGAAAACTGGAAAAAACAAACGCAATAGTTACTTTTCCTGGTAATTAGTTACTTTTGTAATGTAGTGTAACTTACCTAACACTGATCCGACCTCTGACCTGTGACCTCAGAGACGAGGAAGACGGCGAGCGGCATCATGTTGACCATGAAGAGCGACTGTGGGCGGAGCCACGAGGAGGAGAAAGGGGCGGGGCCAGACTCAGAGCTCGGTGCGTTCACTGTCTCAGGTAAAACTCAGTAAAACTCAACACTCAGCTGCTGCTCGGCTCAACCTGCTCTCTGCTCTGTCACATGACCAGGGGACGCTCCCGTTGCCAAGCGACACAGACCGGCGACCGACAGCTGAGGGGGCGGAGCTTCAGAGTGACGGACAGCTGAGGGGGCGGGGCTTCAGAGTTACGGACAGCTGAGGGGGCGGGGCTTCAGAGTGACGGACAGCTGAGGGGGCGGGGCTTCAGAGTGACGGACAGCTGAGAAGGGCGGGACTTTTACAGCCGCCAGGCGTTTTGATTTGTTTGTTCAAACTGTTGATTGCCAGATTCATTTATGTTCATGATGTTTTGAAATAAACAGTTTGAAAAGACTCAGTTTTGTATAAAGATTTAACATTTCAATTCTTCTTTTATTTATTACATGAATTAAAGGGATAGTTCAACATTTTGTCAAATTGGTCCATCACCATAATCCCTATAGTCATAGCAGTAGGTTCGTTACCTTTAATTGTCGGTGCAAGCTATTTTTAGAACGGCGGAGCAGAGCCGTGAGCTGCTCAGAGCTACGCTACGGAGGCTCATTATGGGATTTCTTGGTTTCCCTCATCATCAAACTCATCAAATACACAATCCAACAACTCCACAACGCTCTGGTGGACAAGTTGTGAGCTGCACATTCACCACGCTATGAGATAATAACACAACGTTACCACACAGAGTTGTTTTAGAGGGAAATACAGAGACTGTTGATGAAAAACTGTCCCTGAAGGCAACATGCATCAGAGGTTTTACATGAATTTCCCTCTAAAACAACTCTGTGTGGTAACGTTGTGTTACTATCTCATAGCGTGGTGAATGTGCAGCTCACAACTTGTCCACCAGAGCGTTGTGGAGTTGTTGGATTGTGTATTTGATGAGTTTGATGATGAGGGAAACCAAGAAATCCCATAATGAGCCTCCGTAGCGTAGCTCTGAGCAGCTCACGGCTCTGCTCCGCCGTTCTAAAAACAGCTTGCACCGACAATTAAAGGTAACGAACCTACTGCTATGACTATAGGGATTATGGTGATGGGCCAATTTGACTAAAATGTTGAACTATCCCTTTAAATTATTTAGATGCTCTCTTCAGTGTTGATAAACAACAAGATCAATGACACCAAAGCTCAGACAGAGTTTCCAACAGGTTTTATTTTGAAATCAGGCTGCAGTGCAAACGTTGTCCTCCGATTGGTCAGACCCAAAGCAGGAAATGATGTCATCAAAAATAGAAATGTTTTTTGTTTTTTTTGTTCGGTCACATTAAAAATAAATTTGTTCAAAATACAAAACTTTGCTTCATAAAAATAGAAATCTACAAACAGGAAGTTTCCCTGTGATTTACCACGTCCCTTGAACACACCACCGATCAGGTATTGATCAGAGATCGATCGATCCGATTGGCCGACCTGACGTAAACAGACATACATCCCTTTCATTCATCTGCATCATAAACAGTGTAATAGCCCTTTACTGAGCGACCTCGGAGGCCCTGAACGCCTCACAGGGACGACGATGTCACAACGGGAGTCATTGATTATTGATCGGAAATAAGTTACACACAGTGAACCAATCAGAGGAGGGCGGAGGAGCCGGGGGGGCGGGGCCTCGGTCTTAAAGGAACAGTGTCATGAATTTATGACGGAGTGAATCGTCCTGGTGCGTTCAAGGTTTCACATAAGTATCACAATATTTTTTTTGATGATTTTTAAATCGATTTTTTTGTTTTTCCCCCCAAATATCGATTTTCTTTTCTTTTTTTTTTCAAAAATCGATTTTTCTTCTGAATTTTTTATTTTTATTTTTTGAGGGGAATTTTTTCTTCAAAAATCGATTTTTCTTTAGAATTTTATTTTATTTTTTTAAATATTGTGCAATGTGCGTTTGTTGGCCTTTTTTACCTACAGAGAGTCCAGGTTTTGAAAAGGGACAGAACTCAGATTCACAGACCGTCCCTGAACGCACCAGCAGGAATGAACAGACAAAACAAACACAAACATCTAATTGGTCCTAAGAGTGGGCGTGGCCATGATGACATCATCATGAGTGGATGGCTGTAGTGGACGGTGGACGACTCCTCCTCTTCCTCCTCCTCTTCTTCCTCCTCCTCCTCCTCCTCAGTGACCCATGATGTGGTTGATGTGACCCTGAAACAAAAACATCGTCTTCAGCCTACGACTCCCATGATGCATTTCACTGACAAACCAATCAGAGCAAAGGTGAGAAGGGGTTGCACAGACTAGTCGACTAGTCGCTGATCATGTGACAGCTCTGCATGAAACAACAGCTGAGTGGCTGAATGAAAAAAACACGAGTGCTCGTTGTCAAGCTGGATAGAACCAGATCGGACCAGACAGGAAGTCGGGAACAGAAAAGGTGACAGAATCCGGTCAATTTTCTAAATAAAATAAATTAAATGATGATTAAGTTTGCTTGTCCGTCTATAAATACTTGTCAGTTGCGTCTGCACACGAGACACACACACACACACACACACACACACACACACACACACACACACACACATCCATACAGAGCTAGAGACAGACATGTGTGTGTGTGGAAAACACAACAACCAACCAGGATCGAAAAACAAAAACTGTGACTGACAGGACTGTGATGGTGACGAGGCCTGTGTGTCGTTTTCCTCCCTAATTGTTTAACCAACAGTAGCTACAGTGTTTTCTTTTGCACTTACTATATAGGAGTGTGTTACAAAAAAACAAACAGCGACTAGTCGACGTCGACTCGATTCTCATAACATTAGAGTCAACTTAATGTCTTAATGAAAATCTGAAGTCGTGAAGCACACACACACTCTTACCGGTTCTCCTCCGAGACACCTGGGACACACCTGCTGTCTGGGTCGGACCTGTTATCAAAACACACACACATAACGGTCATACGTCAACACGTTTCCATAGCAACAGCTCATGTCAGTCACTTCATCTCTTCATCTCCATGGCAACAGCATCCCTTAGACCTCCACTGACCTGCTGCTCTTCTCTCTGATTGGCCGCGGGGAAGCTGTGGCTCGTCTCCATTGGACACTCAGTCGCCTGGAGCTCCGCCTCCAGACACAGCCGCTTCTGAAATCATCATGACATCATCATGACATCATCATTACATCATCATTACATCATCATTACATCATCATGACATCATCATTACTAGGGGTGGGAGAAAAAAACGATTCACATAACTATTGCGATATCTTTTTTGACGATTTTTAAATCGATTTCTTCTTTTCAAAAATCTTTTTTTGTTGTTGAATTTTTTTTTTAAATATTGTGCAATGTGCATTTGTTCGCCTTTTTTACATCCAGAGAGTCCAGGTTTTGAAAAGGGTTTAAGTTCACTTTATAATGGAGTATGTTAATTTATAGGCTCCTACAGTGTTTGTGTGCAGATAAATGTTAAAAATGCTAAAGACTAAAAATCATAGAGAGAATCGGCAATATCGTAGAATCGCAATTTAAATCGAATCACCATCCAAAAAATCATAGAAGAATCGAATCGGGAGAAAAGCGAATCGTCCCAGCCGTAATCATTACATCATCATTACAGCCTCAGCAGCAGCAGCAGCAGCAGGAAGTGAAGAGGCTCTGATGACATCACAGGTGGGCGGGGCCAGCCTGCAGGTGTGTGTGTGTGTGTGGTTGGACTCGTGAACAGGTATAATCAGCTGTTATCAGTGCTGGTCTCCGTGGTAACGGGGCGTAGCAGCAGCAGCAGGAGCGAAGGTCAGCCTGGACTCTGAGACCCGACACTGAATAAATGCTGCAGGAGTCAGAGCTCTAAGTTTAGCTGCTGCTGCTCTAAAAATAAAATAAAACCTCAACTCTTCATCTTCATCTGCTGCTGCTCTGTTACTCTCTCGATATCAAAACATTGATTAGTTCAGCTTCAGAACTGATTCAAAGACTCAACAATTTATCGATGTATTGATCTGATATTGGACCATTGGCTAAGGGCAGCAGCTCCACACTCAGTGTTAAAGAGATGGTTCAAGATTTTTGGCAAATTCTTCTACTGCCATAATGGACAAGTTGTGACCTGCACATTCACCACGCTATGAGATAATAACACAACGTTACCACACAGAGTTGTTTTAGAGGGAAATACAGAGACTGTTGATGAAAAACTGTCCCTGAAGGCAACGTGCATCAGTGGTTTTACATGAATTTCCCTCTAAAACAACTCTGTGTGGTAACGTTGTGTTATTATCTCATAGCGTGGTGAATGTGCAGCTCACAACTTGTCCACCAGAGCGTTGTGGAGTTGTTGGATTGTGTATTTGATGAGTTTGATGATGGAGGGAAACCAAGAAATCCCATAATGAGCCTCCGTAGCGTAGCTCTGAGCAGCTCACGGCTCTGCTCCGCCGTTCTAAAAACAGCTTGCACCGACAATTAAAGGTAACGAACCTACTGCTATGACTATAGGGATTATGGCAATGGGCCAATTTGACTAAATGTTGAACTATCCCTTTAACTGTGTTCCTAATAAACTGGACACTCATTCATCATCTTCATCTTCATCATCCTCACCGCTCTGCAGCTCCACGGTTCCGGGTCCAGACTCCTCTTCCTCAGCAGGTTGGAGCACTGCATGCTGCTGCTGCTAGCCTGCTAGCCTGTTAGCTGCTAACGGCTAACGTCAACGGGCTGAACGGCTTTAGCCTGCTAGCCTGTTAGCTGCTAACGGCTAACGCACTGGACTCAACAGCTTTAGCCTGTTAGCCTGCTGCTAGCCTGTTAGCCTGTTAGCGGGGAGCAACCGGGCCAGAAGCTGTTTCGGTTTCCCGCTCACACTGAACAGAACCCGGGAATCGAACCGGGACCGGTGTTGCTGCTCTTGCTGCTCTTATTGTTGTTGTTGTTGAGCAGCAGCGACCTTCGTTGACCGGCGGCTCCAAGTCCACAGCAATGACGTCAGCGCTTCCGACGGAGACCTTCAAAATAAAAGCACCGGGGAGAATGTTTCTATAATGCTAAGAAAGTAACACCTAGAGGGAAATTCTTTTGGAATGCTATTTTTATGGATATTAATTGGCACAAGGCTTGGCTTGTTCCTTTTAAATTTTGTGTCACAAATAAAATTAGAGAATTACATTTAAAAATACTGCATAACATAAACCCATCTAAAATGTAGCTATAGATTCCTTGACATCGATAACAAATGTACCTTTTGTAAAATTGAACTTGAAAATGTAACCCATCTGTTTTATGGTTGTTCATATAGTAGTACATTTTGGAAAGAACTTGAGAATTATATATTATGTAAAACAAAACACAAAATCAACATTGAGGGGAAGAACGTTATCACTTATTTTGATTTCAAAGAAAATAAACTATGTACTATAGTAAACCTTTATATTTTATCGGGGAAGTTTCATATCCATAAATACAAATTTCAGAATTCTTCACCTTCATTTAAGTTGTTTTTGATTGAAGTTGATTATTATTTTATGTCTCTTAATTTAATTACAAACAAGAAATGTATATCAATAATGAACATACATTCAGAAATGTTTAACGAATAATCTGTCACAATAACTATAATTATAATTCTCATGGGATACGAGGTCTGTCACTAAAATTTATTTTTCATTTATTGTTAATTTGATTGTTTTTTCTTTTGCTTAACCTTTGTTATACTGTCATATAATTGTAACTTTACTGTTATTGTTGTAACGAATGTGAGCTGGAAAGACTGAAATGTTGTTGTTGCTACAACTTTAAATAAAGTTGAGGAAAAAAAAACTCTAAAAAAAAAAAAGCAACTGAATTTTCTATGATCAGGATAAGTAGTTTCAACATTTTTTTTATTGATTTTTTTTTAGCACTGAATTAACAAAGAGACACACAAACAACAAGAAAGAACAACCTTTAGTTTCTTTGCAGCTTATTCTGGAAGTAAAAAAATAAAAAATAAAGTTTACATATTACAGTAAAACAATAGTGGCTGCATTGTTCATTGTGCATTGTATTGGTTTGTCCAGCCCAGGGTTAGCTACTCATCAAGGATAGATTATCAACAATTCAGAGGGAATAGATAAGTAGTAAGTAAGTAATTATACATTATAGTAAATAATAATGATAACTTATCTGGATAATTGATTTCCAATATGACAATGACATTTAAACAATTATTATTATCTCATAAATCACTGTTTTAGTTTTAAACCGTGGAGACTTATGATTTTATGGTTCAAATATCCCTTAACATATTTACTGCTTATTCTAATTAACTTCTCATTTGCATTAATTTAAATTAAGATGACAGTTTTTAATTGGGCACTGCTACTACAATGAATATTCATGTTAAATGTTGGAGTCTTTGTTCTCTCCTTGTGTTGTTGAAATCCATGTTACACAGGCTCACAAGATATTAGCTGTTTTTTTTTATTTACGTACTCAGTATTACTTAATGAAATATTGAACATTGAGGATGTCTCTGATGTTAATTAACTGAGATGACTTCACTCATAAAAACAAAGAAAAGTCGGTTTTATTTTGAAGTCCCACTCATTTACCCGGAAGTCTGATTTCCGTGTGTTTGACACAAGTCACGTTTACATGTTTCACGCTCGTTTCCGTTTCAAATAGTGTGACGTCAACCAAACGGACCAATCACTGTGAGCGCATAGTCTCGCGAGATCTGGAGACGTTTATTGAGGCAGCTGGAACAAAGGCACATAGAGAGATATACTGTATGTCTATCAGCTGGAATACCAGAATAAAACATTTAGAATATGAACAAAACAAAAAAATAATAATCTGAAGCTTCATTCAGTTCAAACTGTTCAATAATAAACCAATAAACTTCCTGTTCTAGTGGCGCTGCAGTAACATGTAGTGAACAGCAGGTGGCAGCAGATACATGCACATCAACCAGAACCACTGAGCCCTCTACAGCGGTCCCTGAACGTCTCATCACGGCCTCTACAGTGGGCCCTGAACGCCTCATCATGGAGAAACACGGGGAGATGAGTGAACGTGAACGCATCACAGAGTTCAGGTTCGATCTGATCTGATTGGTTGATGATTAAAAAACTAAAGAGAGCGGGAGAGATGGAGGGATGGAGGGAAGAGTGGATGGAGGGTTGGAAGGATGGATGGATAGAGTAGGGAAAGTAGAGTAGGGAAAGATGTAAGTTTGAAAGGACAGAGGGAAAGATGGAGGGATGATGGAAGGATGGAAGAATGTAAGGGAGGGAGGATGGATGGCTGGAGGGATAGAGGGAAAGATGGAGGATGGAAGAATGGAGGGATGGAGGCAGTGGTGGACAGTAATGGAGTAAATTTACTCGAGTACTGTACTTATAGCTACATATCCAGAGGATTTGTACTTTACTTGAGTATTAGATTTCTTTGGTACTTATTACTCTTACTTGAATACATTTCCCAGACAAATATTAGTACTTTTACTGGAGTGAATTAGTAGTACGGCTGAAAAGTACTGGTTACTTTCAGGTCTTTTTCTAAACTCCTATTGGACACAAGCTGTGTTTGTCAGAGAAGGAAACCCTAACCCCTAAAAGCAGCACATCAGTGCAGCTGAGCAGCAAAGAGTTCATTCTCACTAACAAGAGTTAAAAGCTCCTTACATTCATTTACAAACTATTAGAGTCATTCACTGATGTGAACAATAAGACATTTACTCTGACTCTGACTTTGACTTAAAGCACATTTAAAAACAAGTACTTTTTTACTCTTACTGCAGTAACATGTCGACTGAGCTACTTTTACTTGTAATGGAGTACTCTGTCCATCTCTGGATGGAGGTAAAGATGGAGGGATGGATGGAAAGATGGAGGGATGGATGGATGGATGGAGGTAAGGACAGAAGGAAAGATGGATGGATGGAGGTAAGGACAGAAGGAAAGATGGATGGATGGATGGAGGTAAAGATGGAGGGATGTTCTCTCCTGAGATTCTGTTAAACGAGTGGAAGCTGTTTGACCAAACAGAGCGAAAGAACAAGAAAGAGAAGAGGGAGTGAAGGTCGACAGAGTGCTAAACGTTGTTTTAGATGAAGGCTGTTCCCTCAGCGCCTCCTCCCCCCCCCCCCTCCTCTCCTCCTCCTCCTCCTCCTCCTCTTCCCCCCCTTGTCTCATATTATCTTCATGTTCAGAGACTCTGAGCGGAAAAATCACAGTCCCTGAGGCTCTGAGACACAAAGTGTTCATCTGCTGCTGGGGCAGCACTGAGCCCCCAGAGGAAGAAGAGGGGATTGCAGTTTGTTGAACGCGGAAGTGACTTCACTTCTCAGACCGACTGTCGCTGCCTGATCTGCGTACAAGCGGAAGTCTGCTTAAAGTTCTGTACATTTAAAATACGGTACCGTGGCGTGAAATGATTAAAAAAAAAAAACCCGCGGACGTCCGTCACCAGACAGCCGCGGCAGACTCGTTTATTCAGTGAGTGTTGTGGTAGTTGTGATTGTTTGTGGTTGTCATGGTGATGAGGCTGGCGAGAAAAAACGAGAGTAAATATCCTAAGTCAATTCAACTAGGCTAAGTTTGTCCAAGTGGGGTTGCCGTACGTAGCTGTCAAATCGGGCAGCGATGCAAATCGGGTAGTGACACGGACCATAACTGCCCCCTTGGCTGTAACAGCTCTGTGGCTATTAGCTTAGCTGTGGCTATTAGCTTAGCTGGTTAGCTGTGGCTATTAGCTTAGCTGGTTAGCTGTGGCTATTAGCTTAGCTCGTTAGCTGTTATTTCCTCCATATTCTACTACAGTTTCTTTATCAGATTGATTTAATGCTGCCTGTTATTGTTGGGATGCTGCTGCCCAACTCCTGCTGCTCAGGCCAACGGAGCCAAGAGTTTACTGCTAAATAACCTAAAGACATCCTAGCTAACATGCTAATTAGCTTGCTCTTCTACGGGAGTAGAAAGTAGTGTACATCGCTTGTTCACTCAATGTTGCGGTGCATTGTGGGTGTTTTCTCGTCCACTACATAGTGGATGAAATTAATCGTGGAGAATTCTAACAACACTACAACATGTTGAACACACGATAGAGTTAGTTACTACATCTGTGATAGGAGGAGATTTACTACACAGCTACTGACTCTGTGCTTTTATTTTGAAGGATGATCAGACTGATCAGGGGTCAGTGTGTTTGATTGACAGGTCTGACAGCTGTGTGATTGATTACCCTCCACAGTGTGTGTGTGTGTGTGTGTGTGTGTGTGTGTGTGTGTGTGTGTGTGTGTGTGTGTGTGTGTGTGTGTGTGTGTCAGCAGACTGTGACGTCTCTATTACAGTGTGAGGTTGGTTGCCGTGGCGGCGGCGGCGGCGTGATGAGGTCAGAGGTCAGACTGAAACAACTGGAGTGAAGTTTGTTTGATCAGCAGCTGCAGGGTGACACGTCTGTCGCCATGGTGACCACCTGTCAACACACACACACACACACACACACACTCACCAGGCCACGCCCACAGCAACAGGTAGACCATGACAACCACCGAACCAATCAGAGCAACGCATGGTGGTAGTCAAGGTAACCAAGTGATGGTCGTTAGGAAAAGCAGCTTCCTGTCTTCATAAGACTAGAGAGATGAAGAGGAGGAGGAAGAGGAGGAGGAGAGATGAAGAGGAGGAGGAAGAGGAGGAGGAGGAGGAGAGATGAAGAGGAGGAGGAAAAGGAGGAAGAGGAGGAGGAGGAGAGATGAAGAAGAGGAGGAAGAGGAGAGATGAAGAAAAAGAGGAAGAGAAGAGATGATGAAGAGGAGGAGGAGAGATGAAGAGGAGGAGGAGAGAGGAAGAAGAGGAGGAGAAAGAGGAGGAGGAGAGATGAAGAGGAGGAGGAGAGATGAAGAAGAGGAGGAAGAGGAGAGATGAAGAGGAGGAGGAGAGATGAAGAAGAGGAGGAGAGATGAAGAGGAGGAGGAAGAGGAGAGATGAAGAAGAGGAGGAGGATGAGGACAGATGAAGAAGATGAAGAAGAGGAGGAGGAAGAGGAGAGATGAAGAAGAGGAGGAGGAAGAGGAGAGATGAAGAAGAAGAGGAGGAAGAGGAGAGATGAAGAGGAGGAGGAGAGATGAAGAAGAGGAGGAAGAGGAGAGATGAAGAGGAGGAGGAGGAAGAGGAGAGATGAAGAAGAAGAGGAGGAAGAGGAGGAGGAGGAGAGATGAAGAAGAGGAGGAAGAGGAGGAGGAGGAGAGATGAAGGTTTCCATTGATTTCCTGTCAGTTTGCAGCAGAGTAAAGAAACTGCTGTTTGACCAAAATGTTCAAATACCGTCGTCCCAGAGGAGTGTGTGTGTGTGTGTGTGTGTGTGTGTGTGTGTGTGTGTGTGTGTGTGTGTGTGTGTGTCACTACAGAGCAGTGTGTGTGTGTGTGTGTTTCATGTGATTCTCTGTTCAACTTAATGAGAATTAATTGAAGTTAATTAAGTTAATTGATCGTTATGGGCGACGTCCATCAGCTACACACACACACACACACACACACACACACACACACACACACACACACACACACAACCACAGTGTGAAGTTTCTCTGACTGGTCGAGTCCCACAGGAAACACTTCTCTCTCTCTCTGTGTTCAAGGTCGCTGTGACCTTTGACCTCCGACCATCAAAATCAGTCAATGGACCACTTGCACAACGTAGTGAGACGTACTTCCCCTTTAAGAAGTTTCGGTCTGCTCATCGTTACCATAGCGCTGCTGTATTTAGATTAGCTACATGTACTTTACAGCTAATATAACTCTCTCATTCTACATCATAGTTGTGTTTGTACATGATGTTACTAGTCACTTCAGTTTGTATTTGTTTATATAGTAGTTGAAGCATTTTTTATCATTAACCATTGATCGCATTTTGCCGTTAGCCGCCCGGCTAACTTAGCATTCTGGCTATATGGAAATTAGAGGCTAAATAAAATTACATACAACACTTTGATTCTTCATTCATGTTTGTACATATATTGTTACCAGTATAGTTGGTTCTGTTTGCATTTTTATAGGCTAGTAGTCGAAGCATTTGTGATCATCATTTTGCCGTTAGCTGCTCGGCTAGCAGCTAACTAGCCGTTAGCATAATGAGCCGTTAGAAGCTAGTTAGCCGCTTGGCTTTTATTTAAAACAATAAAAAATAAAAAACACTGTAATGTTTCTGAAGAGAGCAACCAGCTCTACAGAGTTTAGAAAGACTGTTTTCAGCCTCTTTGCTCCTCATGTCTTAGTTTCTCCTCCGTGACTTTTCACTCATTATCAGCTGTTAGCTTAGCGGCAAGTTAAGCTAACGCTACGAACTACGAGTAGATCGATGATTAAAAATGATCTAAATTTTTCGGAACACTATATACTGTAGGCCTACAAACTGAACACTAACTGAAACTATAACAATATGTACAACAATAATGAAAGTGTTGTATGTAATTTTATTTAGCCTCTAATTTTCATATAGCCAGTATGCTAAGTTAGCCGGGTGGCTAACGGCAAAATGCGATCAATGATTAAATGATAAAAAAGCTTCGACTACTACATATATAAATACAAACTGAAGCGACTATACTAGTAACAACATGTACAAACACAACTCTGATGTAGAATGAGAGAGTTTAGCTGTAAAGTGTTAGATGTAGCTAATCTAAATACAGCAGCACTATGGTAACGATGAGCGGACCGTAACTTCTTAAAGGGGAAGTACGTCACACTACGTTGTGCAAGTAGTGGTCCATATGGCCGACTAGTCCGATCCACCATAACGACGACCACAGAGACAACATGGACGCCACACACAGGGACAGGAAGAGACAAGGTCAGAGCAACAAACAGACAAACAGACAAACAAACAAACAAAGGGGGGGGGGGGGGGGGGGGTTGAAGAGACATCAGAGAACCAGAATAATCTGCTGCTGCCGGACCGGGAGCCCAGGGACCGGGATCAGGGTCCAGAACAAAGACCTGGTCCACAGCCAGTCTATCACACACACACACACACACACACACACACACACACACACACACACACACACACACACACACACACACACACACACACACACACACACACACACACACACACACACACACACAGTCAGAGCTGATCCACGTTCAGAGGAGCCAACAGATCAGATTATAACTCTCAGAGGGAGTTCTGCTGAGGAGGATCTACATGGGGGAGAGGAAGAGGAGGAGAGAGGATGGGGGGGGGAGAGGAGTAGAGAGAGAAAGGGGGGAGGAAGAGAAGGAGGAGGAAGAGGAGGAGAGAGGAAGGGGAGGAAGAGGGGAAGAGATGAAGAGGAGGAGAGAGAGGAAGAGGAGGAGAGAGGGAAAGAGAGGAGGAAGAGGAGGAGAGGAGGAGGAAGAGGAGAAGAGGAGGAGAAGAGGAGGAGAGATGAAGAGGAGGAGGAGGAGGAGGAAGAGAAGGAGAGAGAAAGAGGAGGAGGAAGAAGATGAGGAAGAGGAGTAGAGAGGAGGAGGAGGAGGAAGAGGAGGAGGAAGAGGAGGAGAGAGGAAGAGGAGGAAAGAGAGAAAGAGAGGAAGAGGAGGAGAGAGAGAAGGAGGAGGAAGAGGAGGAAGAGGAGGAAAGAGAGGAAGAGGAGGAAGAGGAAGAGGAGGAGGAGGAGGAGAGAGGAGGAGGAAGAGGAGGAGGGGAGAGGAGGAGGGGAGAGGAAGAGGAGGAGAAGGAGAGAGGAGGAAGAGGAGGAGGAAGAGGAAGAGGAGGAGGAGAAAGAGAGGAAGAGGAGGAGGAGAGAGGAGGAAGAGGAGGAGGAAGAGGAGGAGGAGTAGAGAGGAAGAGAAGGAGGAAGAAGAGGAGGAGTTCTATTCTTCAGTGTTTTTGTGATAAATCGTTGAATCGGCAGTTTGTTTATATTTAATACAGAAGCAATTAAAGAGTTTAACTGTGTGTGTGTGTGTAGGTGTGAGTGTGTGTGTGTGTGTGTGTGTGTGTGTGTGTGTGTGTGTGTGTGTGTGTGTGTGTGTGTGTGTGTGTGTGTGTGTGTGTGTGTCTCCAGGGGAAAATATTCTAATTAAACTGTGAGTTTCTATGATTTCATGACAATGGAACAGAAACAGAATCAGAGGAGGTCATCTTCATCCTCCTCTTCCTCTTCCTCCTCTTCCTCTCTCCTCCTCTTCCTCTTCCTCCTCCTCCTCTTTCTTCCTCCTCTTCTTCCTCTTCCTCCTCTTTCTTCCTCCTCTTCCTCCTCTTTCTTCCTCCTCTTCATCCTCCTCTTCTTCCTCTTCCTCCTCCTCCTCTTTCTTCCTCCTTCCTCCTCCTCTTCCTCCTTCCTCCTCCTCTTCCTCCTCCTCCTCCTCCTCCTTTCTCTTCTTCTTCCTCCTCCTCCTCCTCCTCCTCCTCCTCCTCCTCTTCCTCCTTCCTCCTCCTCTTCCTCCTCCTACTCCTCCTCCTCCTCCTCCTCCTCCTTTCTCTTCTTCTTCCTCCTCCTCCTCCTCCTCTTCATCCTCCTCCTCCTCTCTCTCCTCCTCTTCCTCTCTTCTCCTCTTCCTCCTCCTCCTCCTCCTCTTCCTTTCTCCTCCTCTTCTTCTTCCTCCTCCTCCTCTTCCTCCTCCTCCTCCTCTTCCCCTTCCTCCTCCTCCTCCTCTTCCTTTCTCTTCCTCCTCTCCTCTTCTTCTTCTTCCTCCTCTTCTTCTTCTTCTTCCTCTTCCTCCTCTTCTTCCTCCTCCTCCTCTTCCTCTTCCTCCTCCTCCTCCTCCTCCTCCTCCTCTTCTTCTTCTTCTTCTTCCTCTTCCTCCTCTTCTTCCTCCTCCTCCTCTTCCTCCTCTTCCTCCTCCTCCTCCTCCTCTCTCCTCCTCCTCCTCCTCTTCCTCTTCCTCCTCTCTCCTCCTCCTCCTCCTCATTAGCTGCAGGTAAACAGCGGAGGTCAGAGGTCGTGTGTTAATGAGGAGGATCTGCATCTGATCGACTGCATCACAACACCTGAGAGGTGAAAGGTCACACACGCACACTCACACACACACACACATCTCTGATATCTTACAAATTTAATCGATATGAAACACAGTGAGTTGTGTGTGTGTGTGTGTGTGTGTGTGTGTGTGTGTGTGTGTGTGTGTGTGTGTGTGTGTGTGTGTGAGGAGTCACAGAGCTACAGTTTAATGAGAGGAAGTAGAAACATCCTCCACACCGACACTAACAGTAACAGTCAGTAAAAGTTCCTAAAGCCTGGTTTCTGTCAGTACAGTACTGCTACGGTTGATATAACAGAGAAAATACATAGAAACACAGACCAATTCTAAGTCATAAAGTGGTAATATAATAATCTTTGCCATGTACAGTAACCATGTTGACTTAACAGAATAAAATGTATTAGACTGATCAGTTCATTGTAAAACATTTATTTATTTACGTAAATGTGGTGATTTCAGTCCGTAGCCCAGAAGCAGCCCTGCTCACTTTTCATTCAAACAAACTAATAATGCCACTGCCACAGTTGATAAATTTCATCAATGAGTCCAACAATAATCTCCTAAAATAATTTAACCAGCCAGCAGTAAACCTCTAAAAGTGTGTGGGATCCCCCGGGATGAGGACAGAGCTCGGCCGGAGGTCGGCCAGCAGATCAGCTCAGGTTGCGGCTTCCACAGACTCTGCACTTCTCCCAGAACATCGGAGCAAATTTCCTAGCAAGCGTTAAACTGACCACAGACTCTGGATTAAACGGTGACGTGTTAACAGCGTTGAAGCCAGAATTAAAACAGTTTTTAGAAGCTTTACTGCTGTGGCTCGGTTGCCGCGAAATGGCGATAGTGATGCTAATTTCTGTTAGCCCGTCTGTGTGTTTTGAACGTTGTTTCAAACTATGTGGGTTTGATTGAACATCTTTGGTGCTTAAATATATATTGCTGCTATACATGTTGCTTTACTCCTCTTTTTATTTTATGTGCCAGTTCTACTGTAGGGCAGGCTAGGACACTAGCCACTGGCTCGCGGTGGGTTGTGTTGTTGTGCTTCAGATGTCCGTTAGGCTGCGCGATGACGCTATATGCTCGACCAATCACCAGCTCGCAGTGCTTCGGCTCCTCCCCAAGGGAACCGGTCCTGTGTGCTAGGTAGGCTACCCCAACCAGAAGGGTTACAACCATGGTAGCGGGTTGGTAACCAGTACGGTTACCGCATAGTGGAAACGGGGCTAAACAGTAACATTCACCAACAGTAACAGTCACTATAGTAACGGTAACAATAACAGTCTCTTCCTTCAGGTGAATCCGACTACGACTGAACTTCTCCAAACACTGTGACCTCTGACCTCTGACCAAAGGAATTAAATCACTCTGATAAACACCAGAATGTTTATGGAGCCTCGCCGTGTGTGTGTGTGACTCTGTGTGTGTGTGTGTGTGAGTGACTCTGTGTGTGTGAGTGACTCTGTGTGTGTGTGTGTGTGTGTGTGTGTGTGTGTGTGTGTGTCCCTCGGCTCCGAGCTGTGTGTGACTGCAACATGGAAACTCCATTAGAGCAGGACGCTAACATTAGCCGCTAACAGAAACTGTTCTGTCTGTGAGACTCTCAGATCCTCTAGAGAGAGAGAGACCCCCCCTCCCCTCCCTCTCCCCCCCAGGTGGTTGTATGGTCACATTAAAGCAGTTCAGTCTGTCAGGAGGGGGGGGGGGGCTGAGGTTCAATCAGCAGCTCGTTAGTGACACCTTGATGTCTTTAACAAGATCTTCCAGCTGCTTCCTGCTCCTCCCACATCAATTAAGACCTCGTTAGACTCACATGATCCCTGAGAACACACACACCTGGACCTCAACCTTGTTCTTATGGAGAAGAAGGAGAAGGCTTTCTCCTTCTTCTCTGGTTGTAAACTGGACTTCCTGTCACAGCTTCTTAAAGGGATAGTTCACCCAAAACTGAAATTTCACTCATTATCTACTCACCCTCATGTCGACTATAGGGCTGGGAGCTTCGAGAAGCTTCCGCTACAAAACAAGCTTGAAATATAGACTTATTTAATTTTTTTCGGGACAATTTCTCATGTCGGGGCTTCAATACCAGAGGGACATTACATACGAGCAGCATGGAGGTATTTGGATGTTTTTTGGTGTGTCTTTTTGTTACAAAGACAGTTGGTATCCATTTGCAACCGTCATATGGACATGCACTGCTACGCCGAGACCCCCTGTAACTCAGAGAAGCCACGGAGGACTCTGAAACTTCAAGAATTTTCAATTTTGGGTGAACTATCCCTTTAAAAGTTTCTTTGTGTCAGTGTTTCCATGGTAACCGTCATTAATGCAGAGTGGATTACTTTACTGATCAAATTATGTTCCCTTATAATAACGACGCCAGCGACGATGACGACGGTCGGTGTTTAAACTTTAATGATGAAGATCTGATCATTAACTCACCTTCACTTTCATCTTTAATTCATCAGCTCCTTTCATCTGAGACATGGAAGTCCTTCATCTTCCTCTTCTTCACGCTACATCTGCTTCCTTCCCTCTCACTCACTCAAAGGTGGGAAGTAACACATACTTCCTTATTGTACTTAATGGGATACGCCAACATTTTTTTTTTCATGTCTTGCCTCACTCCTGAGTCCATGACCAGCAGATAGACACCATCCTTTCCACTGTGTGTGCAGTAACCATGGAGATAGAGCCGTATCGCCATAATTAGCTTAGCTCAAACGCTGGAAGTGTATAGGTAGTGTTAGCCTGCCTCCACCTAAAGTCGCTAATTAGCTTAGCTCAAACGCTGGAAGTGTATGGGTAGTGTTAGCCTGCCTCCACCTAAAGTCATCAGAGAAACTCTTCAGCAACTCTAAACGGAAACCGGCGGCCGATCTTCGTCTCAGAGCTACAAAACTCTCCGGTAAGGCATCTTGAGCGGTCAAATGCCGCTAACGGGACCAGATCGGTCAAAACGGAGGGTTCAAGCAAAGACGCTTTATTTTGGTTCAAGCTAGCTACATCGAGGGTAGGTTAGCTTCCTGTTTCAAAGTAAAAGCACAAATTCTATCGTCATGGTTTTCTGTATGTAAAGGGCAACGGGTGTTTTATTTTGTGAAAGTAACAGGAAGTGCGTTGGTCACAACGGCTAGCTTGAGTAGCGCCGAATTCGTCCCAACAAAAGAGTTGTAAACATGTAACGCTAAGAACTGAACCACAATTAACTCTTTCTCAAGGATCCCAGGACTCACACCAGGCTTCACCTGAGGCATCATGGGAAATGTCCGAGTCCACACGGGAAGTTGTTCCCACGCTGAGTGACAGCTGGTTGCCGTGGTTTCAGAGAGAGAGAGAGGAGACTGAGAGAGAGAGGGAGTGTTTTATTGGCTGAGCTCCGTCGGCCTTAACGAGCTCTCATTATTAGCTCGTTAGCTCATTAAGATGGGAGGGGTCATTAAGGAGACAAACTGACCAGCCCCCGGACACACACACACACACACACACACACACACACACACACACACACACACACACACACACACACACACACACACACACACACACACACACACACAGCTGCTGTGTGATGACCACCGCACATTAAAACTTTAATTTTTTCCTTTTATGAGTCTCGTTAATGTTTTTTTTTAGAGCTCTGCTAATACCCCCCCCCCCCCCCCCCCCCCCCCCCCACCATGATACCTGTGGTTTTATCCCCGTCGTTACCTTTCACTCAGTCGACCTTTACAACAACTGACTGATCCAGGACCAGTTGAATCCAGGTGAGAAGCTGAGACCTGGTCTGACCGCTACATATGGACTTCTGTACTGCCTCATTCTGAAGTGTAAGAAATCAGGATTTAGACGGGAATTGAAACTGTTTTGAGTAAAGAAATGAGGTTATATTCAGTTGACTGATGTGTGTAAAGCTGCAGAATGCCTTATTTTTGTATTTTTAGTTTAAACTTGTAGAGAGACAGCTCTTAATGAGCTGATCTCTGAATGTGAATGTGTGGGCATGTGTGCGTACGTATGTGTAGGTGCTTGTACAGTACTATTGTCATGTTCTGTGTGAACTTCACCTGTATTTGTGTTCTTTTTCTCCGCCCATTGACATTTAAAAGTAACTCATTATCTTGAGTTTAATTCAAGCTTTTATTTTGAAAGGTGGTTTTGGTCACATGACAGTGTGCAGAGTATGAGCGGGAAATGCAGAGCTTCTACATGCGGTCTGCTTGCAGCTCCAGCTAGTAGCCTATCTGTTTCCTCCTGCTGCTTGTGTCTACAAAATTATCGCTTGTGAGTATTGTTCACAATTTTTAGTTAATTATGTCGTTACACAGATTCCAGTAGTGCATTGTAAATATTGAAATATTATATAAATGTTTATTTTACTCACATGTAAATCGTGCTAATGCTAAGCTAACAACTAGCCTACAGCTATTTGCATTATCATTCCTGTGAATGTATTATGTTGCTTTAGTGATAATACAGTAATTGTTATTTTTCTGTATCATTTCAGTTTAACAAAACATGTTTCCAGACCTCAGTAAAGGCCCTTCAACTTCAACTTCATTCCTGCCTCTGAGTTTCTCTTGGAGCTTGTTCGCGATCTGTCAATTTGTGTCTAGTCACACACTGAGGACAGAATAACTATGTAGCCTAGGTATGTACTTGTACTGTGTATGCATGGTGCATGTGAATGTATATATGCATACTATATGTGCCTGTAGGAATTTGATGTGTGTGAGTGGGTGTGTGTATTGCACACGTTATGGATGTAGATACATATAAGTCATCTAAGTATTTTTATTTCATGATCATTTAATTGCTTGTTTCTTATTTTTATTTTTGTATTTTGTATTTTTTGTGATTTCTATTTTGGGAACACTGTATAGGAACTGTTATTTGTCTTGGTTCGGGGCCCCAGGAAGAATAGTCGTCACCATGGTGACAACTAATGGGGATCCAATAAACAATAAACAATAAACCTCATCAGGTTCCAGTTGTTCAGATCTGATCGGATTCTGGATCACGGATCAGATCAAATCTCTAAAATGAGTTGTTTCAAAACCAAAAACGGATTCACGTGATCCAGTCCTGGTTTTCATCTGGATCAAACCTCAGTTTGTGTTGATCAGAACTTTTTAGTCGGATCGGGAAAACTTTGATCCAAAAAAACAGGAGGATTATTCTGATCCAGCAGTTTGGTGGATTCAGGAACAACATGGGATTTAGATTCAATTCAAACTGGTCAAATAAACAATATTTATAATGTAGTAGCCTATATATACATTTATTGATTTATAGTTCACTTTTGAATATTCTGCAACTGAAAGACCTTTACCCAAACTGAGTTTAAAGCAGCAGTAAGCGATCCGATGGTTTTGTCTAACTTCCTGTGAGCAGATGGAGTTAGCAGCCCCCGCCCTCGTCATGGATCTATTGGTCCTCGTCCCTACGTCACCACATTCAGGCGCATCCCTTGGCTGCACACACAGAGAGGACTGCCCCTTTATGCCGTTCTCTCTCCTCATTGGATAAAGGTTGTAGGATACAAGGAAAGTTTTCTCCTGGGCTCAGAGCAGAGCAGAGGGACTGACAGACCCGTGTTTCAGACCAAACACTCTATAGAAGTGATTGCTGTCGGAAGATATTTAAGACTTAGATTAACACAAACATTCACCTGACTTCTGCTTTAATGAAATTTGAAGTTTGAATTTGAAACACATGGGGAAATATTCACAATTTCACTACTGTATATTTGCTTTTTAAAATGTATTGTACCAGCCCGACCAGATGGAGTCTGACTGTTTAAAAGACACTGAAGAAACGACAACGAGCTCAGAAAACAACACACACACGCGACTGAGACAGATCACATGATCCTGGATGGGAAAAGAAGGGATTTCAAAATCCGGATCATTTTTATCCAGATTACACCTTTAGAACAACTGGGCTCAGGAAACTAGAACCACGGGTCCAACACACACACACACACACACACACACACGCACACACGCACACACACACACACACACACACACACACACACACACACACACACACACACACACATAACGCACGGATGTGAGTCGACATTAGAGGGAATATATGATATTTCCCAGAATGCTTCAGGGCGCTCAAGTCCTCTAAACTGTGAGCTGTGATAGATATCTGAACTGACACACACACACACACACACACACACACACACACACACACACACACACACACACACACACACACACACACACACACACACACACAGGGACACAGGGACACACTAACACACACTAACACGCACACACAACCAGTGATTGAAGTTCAGCTCTTAAAGGAGAATTCCGCATTTTTCATCAGCTGATATGGACCAGAACCAGACTGATCCTGGTCTCCATGGTCTCTCTCTCTCTCTTTCTCTCTCTCTTTCTCCCCCCTCTCCCCCTCTCTCTACCCCCTCCCCCTTTACCCCCCCCCCCTCCAGGCCTGAGGACAAACAGTGAAATTATAAAGTGTCAGAAACAGTGAAACACAGAAAGTGACGAGTGAAGAGTCTCTGGTGACGGCAGCTAATCTCCTCTGATGACACACACACACACACACACACACACACACACACACACACACACACACACACACACACACACACACACACTCCGAGTCCTCAGTAATTAGTAGTCCTGTGTTCTTGCTGCCAAGCTGTTACTGTGGCTCTCAGCTGCCAATCACAGCTATTCCCTCTGTGACTCAACAGCCAATCAGCAGCAGAGAAGCCCTGCAGCTACAACCAGGGGGGGAGGAGGGGGGGATGGGGGGGGGGGTGAGGGGGGAATTAAAGAGACAAGAGAGAGAGAGAGAGAGAGAGAGAGAGAGAGAGAGAGAGAGATGCTCGTCTGAATCTGTAAACACAGCATCATCAGGCTCCGCCCCCTCGACTCCACACTGCAAAAACTGAAAATATTTCCAAGAATATTTGTCTTATTTCTTGTCAAAATGTCTCATTTCTAGTCAAAACTAATCTCTTTACACTTAAAATAAGACTCGTCACCTAAAAATGAACTTGTTTTTAAATCATTTTCACTTGTTTCAAACTAATTTTCACTTGAAATAAGTAGAAAAATCTGCCAGTGAAAGTAAGTTTTTTGTGCTTGTAATAAGAAAGAAAAACTTGCTCCACTATCAGATTTTTCTACTTATTTCAAGTGAAAATCTGCTTGAAAGAAGTAAAAAGTGTCTAAAAACAAGCTGCTTTTTATGTGATGAGTCTTAAATCTATTTCTGAATCTCCCTAAATGATTTTGTAAATAATTCACTCAGCCTCTGTCAAAGAGCTGTTCCTAAAAAAAATGTGACCGAAACACAAGTATACAGAGTCCTGATGTCCACTACAGTGTAGGCTACATTAGCAAAATTAGCTTTTTTTCATATGAAAAGTAAACAATTCAGTTCTGAAAAATCACTTAAATGTTGCTGAGATGTTTATTTATAATAAACAATCAACATATAAGACTCAAAATACTTAAAATTGTCAATATCTTGCTCACATTTACTCTTTCCCATAAAATGTGCTTGTTGAGATGTCGGCCATTTTTAAAAGAGATGCACAGGAAGTTTGGAAGGTCACACCCCCCCACACAAGATATCATTGTAAAGGGCCAGTTGTCCTCTGTAGTGAACCACAGGACTTAATAAGGTGACATGCATAGTATAAGAGAAATGGGCTTGAACATGATGTGCACTACAGTGTACACAAATGCATTGCCGGGTCTCAGGAGGATAATGAGAATAGTTTTGACTAGAAATAAGACAAATATTCTTGGTAAGACGTAGAGTTTTTGCCGTGTTGAACCTTGAACCAGACTTGAACTGTTTCTCTTCGGTCCCTAACTCGTTAATAAAGGAGGCGGAGCTCGTTACCTCCGGCCAGCAGATCGGTTACACACTCAGACACAAACAGAGAAACAATTAGAGAGGAGTGTGTTGGTGTGTTGGTGTAAACACACACGCAGCAGCTCGTTAACACTCTCTGATGCTAACGAGCTGATATTGGTTTTGTCTGTATAATTAAATCGTCTGTGTTACACTCAAGGCTCCCAGCTAACGAGCTCACACTGTAAACTAATTACTGAGAATCCACAGCACTAACGAGCCAACACACACACACACACACACACACACACACACACACACACACACACACACACACACACACACACACACACACACACACACACACACACACACACACACACACACGCAGCCTGTTGGTTAAACATGTCTCAGATATTCCTACACATAAAGACTTGTATGATGACGATCGTAACTATGGAACAATGTTTAATATTTACGATCGTCTTCCGAGCCTCATTGGGAGAAGTTGAGTCTTAAAGGGATAGTTCAACATTTTGTCAAACTGGCCCATCGCCATAATCCCTATAGTCACAGCAGTAGGTTCGTTACCTTTAATTGTCGGTGCAAGCTGTTTTTAGAACGGCGGAGCAGAGCCGTGAGCTGCTCAGAGCTACGCTACGGAGGCTCATTATGGGATTTCTTTGATTTCTAGGGGTGTGACGATACACTCACCTCACGAGACGAGACGAGATTTTAAGAAAACTACAATGACAAAATATGACTGGACCAACAGACTTTTATTTAACCGAGTTGCACATGCATTTTGAAATGTTTTATTATAACTCTTTACATTAACTTCTTCTTCCACAAATTGAAACTGAAACTAAAATTTATAAAAGTTAAAATAAAATAAATAAAATAAAATATTCTGTTCTGTTTTTCAAGTGCAAACAATATTGTGTGCAGTGTTTCCTCTAGGATTTTTTTTCTAAGTAGGCCTAGTGGCAGCGTCACACCACTATTGGTTTCCCTCATCAAACTCATCAAATACACAACCCAACAACTCCACAACGCTCTGGTGGACAAGTTGTGAGCTGCACATTCACCACGCTATGAGATAATAACACAACGTTACCACACAGAGTTGTTTTAGAGGGAAATTCATGCAAAACCACTGATGCACGTTGCCTTCAGGGACAGTTTTTCATCATCAGTCTCTGTATTTCCCTCTAAAACAACTCTGTGTGGTAACGTTGTGTTATTATCTCATAGCGTGGTGAATGTGCAGCTCACAACTTGTCCACCAGAGCGTTGTGGAGTTGTTGGATTGTGTATTTGATGGAGTGTCTGATGTGAATACAACCTGTATATTCAGATTCAGATCAGACACGTTAACCTTTGACCTTTGACCTTTGACCTCTAACCCGGTGAATGTCAGGCTGCGGTGGCTCCAGCTGTGCGGCCTACACAGATGTTGTGTTGGTGCGACGCTCCACTCCGCTGCAGCTTTGAACACAGCCAGAGTCCCGATGCTCAGAAATGTCAGTGAACATGGAGCTCACTCACACACACACACACACACACACACACACACACACACACACACACACACACACACACACACACACACAAGACCGTTACCGAGGCGTCTGTCTGTCTGTCAGGTTACTACTACTACAGTCGCCATGGAAACACATCAGTCATCGTCACGGTAGCGGTTATTACAGATGAGTGAGAGGAACTGAGATGTTATTTAACTTCTGAAGGCCGATCTACACACACTGCTGTTAATTAGCTCTGTCAGTCACCCTGCACTGTGTGTGTGTGTGTGTGTGTGTGTGTGTGGGTGGGTGTGTGTGTGTGTGTGTGTGTCTCAGCTGGCTCCTGATTGGTCGGTTTCCAGCTGTCAGTCAAATGAAACAAATTCCTCCTTTAAAACAACAAAGAAGTTTCAAACGTGCGTCACTGTTAGTTAGAATTTTGGGTGAACTATCCCTTTAAGTTTATTTCGGACAGTTTAACCCTCCTGTCGTCCTTCATTCTGTTCCCTTCCTCCAACCTTCCCTCTTTCCCTCCTTTCTCTCATCCTTCTCTCCACAATCCTTTCCCCCTTCCTTCCTTGACCCAATCTATTCTCTCCCTAGCTCCCTCCATCTTTCTTTCTTACTTTCCTTTTCTCCGTTCCTTCTTTCCACAATCCTTTTTCCCTTCCCTCTTTCCATCCTTCCTTCCTCCCTTCTTTCCCTTCATCCATCCTTCTGCTTCCTTCTTTGACCTAATCTGTTCCCTCCCTCCATCTTTCTTTCCTTCCTTCCTTCCTTCCTTCCTTCCTTCCTTCCTTCCTTCCTTCCTTCCTTCCTTCCTTCCTTCGTCCTTCCTTCCTTGGCCCAGGAGGACAACAGGAGGGTTAAAAGAAATAAAATAATAATACAGTAATGGACAAACATAACAAATAAATACTTTGCAAAGACAACACATGAACAAAAATAATAAAATAATTGAAAATAAAGATAATTTGTTTTTCTCATATCCGAAAAGGAGTGGGAAGAAGTAAAACTTATTTACTCCCACCCCCCCCATTCATAAATTAGCTATCAAGCTTCCTCATCATTATAATCTATACAATAAGTTAAAGCAGAAGTGAGTGATCCGGTCGTTTTCGCTAATGCTGCGTTCCAGGCAGGCTTTTGAAATCGTAAATTACAGCTTCAAGTCACAACTTACGACTTTGTAGCGTTCCAGGCAACCCACTCGTGTTTTTCCGACCTGTTTTACCGGTGAAAGTCACTATAACGGCCACTCGTAACTTCTGACCCGTGAACTCGTACCAGATCGAACTGGTACCACTTCACGGTCGGAAAAATACGAGTTTCCTTGAACGCACCACAACAGTCCTCGTCGCTACGTCACCACATTCACGGCGTTCCTTGGCTGCACACACAGCCCTGCATGCCGTTCTCTCTCCTCATTGGATAAAGGTTGTAGGATACAAGGAAAGTTTTCTCCTTGGCTCAGAGCAGAGCAGAGGGACTGACAGACCCGTGTTTCGGTCCAAACACTCTATGTAAGTGATTGCTGTCGGAAGATATAACTATTTAAGACTTATATTAACACAAATATATCACTTACTTCTGCTTTAATTTATAAATTTAGCTGGATTTATTCCAGTATATTATCACTAATCTTTAGGCCTATCTCTCTAATATAAAGCATATACATATTAACTGCACTTTAATCTGTATCATTGCTGTATATTCATATAACATCTGTATAGGAAAAAAACATATTATATTTATAATACCCATGCACTTTGTAAGTATGTGTTTTGTTTTTGTTCTACTGCAGATGCACTCTTCATTGCCTTGTTTCTTAATGACAATACATTAAATCAATCAATCAATCAATTATATATAAAGACGTCACCGTGGTAACAGTAAACACCTTGAAACCAACAGAAACTTTTTCTACTGAAACTGATTTGACCTTGAACCGTGAACACTGAGCTCATCAAGGTCGCAGGTTCGATTCCCTGAAGCAGCAGCAGCAGCAGCAGCAGAGCCCTGGAGCCAGGCAGCAGCTGGCCACACACACACACACACACACACACACACACACACACACACACACACACACACACACACACACACACACACTAATTAAGATTAATGACCTGCTCATTAATCTACGCTCGGCGTCCTGAGGAGAGACACGACACGGCGACCACAGAGGTGGTTTCTATAGCAACAGAGACAAAAATGGAATCAACAAAAACAAACAATGAAGGACGAACCAACGCTAACACTAACTCCACCCGTCTGACTCTAACTCCACCCGCCTGACACTAAGGTCCAATCCCATTTCTCTTTTTTTACCCCTACCCCTCGCCCCTTGAAACGGAGCTACAAGGGGTAGAAAGTCATTATCTACAAATTGGGACACCCCTTCAACAATCACATACGTCATCACGTAGTCTTCACTTTACATTCAGACTAACTAATGCTACTGATACAGCTGTTAGATTTCATCAATGAGACCAACATTTATCTCCTAGAAATACTTTAACCAGCCGGTGGTAAACCTCTAAAAACCTGCGGGTAAGTTAATTAGCGATGGTTTTCTCCCCCGGGATGAGGACGGAGGTTGGCCGGCTGACCAGCTCTGCAGACCGGCTGCTGCCTCTGTGAGGAGCCGCTCCTCCTGGAGCTTCACTTCTCCCAAAAAACGTCGGAGCAAACTTCTAAACAGCCGTCGTTTGGATAAACTAACGGCACATTTGGGACCTAAACAGTCACTTTCTCGCAAGAAAAAATATGAAAACTTAATAAAGTGACGTAATAACAGCGCTACAGCCAGAAATAAAACAGCTTTTCGTTTTACAGCCACCGCTGCCGGTTGCCACAAGAGGCATTCTGGGAAACTTTTCATACCCCTCCGTTTGAAGTGTGCCTCTGAAAAATCTCCGTTTGGAGGGGGGTGTAGCCCTACCACTTCCCCCCCCTCTGTCCTAACGGGGACTGAGACACCCCTACCCCGACACGTGAAACGGAGGGGTAGGGGGAAGTGGTAGGGCCAAGGGGTGAAATGGGATTGGGCCTTACTCCACCCGTCTGACACTAACTCCACCCGTCTGTGGCGAGGTGCAGGCCGGAGAAGTTTGTGGAAACAACCTGAACTTTTTCTCTGGTCCAATCAGAACTCTTCAGCGACTCTTGAGTCTCACTCCTGATTGGCCGACACTGTGCTGCAGCCATGTTTAATTCAGCCGTTCCATAATGGAGCCGACAAGGCAGCGTTAGTTATTAAAACACTGTTAAAAACACTTCAGTCCGCCTTAAAAACCACTTAGTGTGTTAAATATTGAGCAGCCGTGTCCTGCAGCCACTTCCTCCTTAAGTGGCTTCACTCAGTCGAGTCGTTGGCGGCCTCGCGGCTTCACGCCGCTTCACGCCGACTCCACTCCATTAAACAGCTCAAACTCACATTGATCCTGTTTGGACAAAATATTAAGCAGAAGAAATGAGTCAAATAATCATCAGATTGAGACGCGCTCATCTGGAAACCAAGCGCACCTCAAGTATTAAACAGCCGAGGTCCAGATGTTAAGGAGGCAGCAGACGGAGGATTTCATCTCCGAGTACGACGGAGCTCAGAGGTTCTTCATCACCGTCATCGTTGTTGTTGTTGAACTCATTTAACCCTCCTGTTGTCAAGGAAGGAAGGACAAAGGGATAGAAGGAGGGAGGGAACAGATTGGGTCAAAAAGGAAGGAAGAAGTAAGGACGAAGGGAAGGAAGGAAAGAAAGATGGAGGGAGGTAACAGATTCATTCAAGGAAGGAAGAAGAAGGAAGGAAGAAGGGAAAGAAGGGAGGGAACACATCAGGTCAATTGGGTCAAAAGAGGAAGAAAGTAAGGACAAAGGGAAGGAATGAAGGAAGGGAATAAGGATTGTGGAAAGAAGGAAGGGGAAAAGGAAGGAAAGAAAGAAGGAGGGAGGGAACAGATTGGGTCAAAAAGGAAGGAAGAAGTAAGGACGAAGGGAAGGAAGGAAGGAAGGGAGAAAGGAAGGAAGGAAAAAAGGAAGGGAAAAAGGAATGTAAGGTATGATGGAGGGAGGGAACAGATTCGTTCAAGGAAGGAAGAAGAAGGATGGATGAAGGGAAAGAAGGGAGGGAACAGATCAGGTCAATTGGATCAAAAGAGGAAGAAAGTAAGGACTAAGGGAAGGAAGAGAATAGGGATTGTGGAAAGAAGGAAGGGAAAAGGAAGGAAATAAAGATGGAGAGAGGGAGCCGATTCGTTCAAGGAAGGAAGAAGAAGGAAGGAAGAAGGGAAAGATGGAAGGGGAAAAGGAAGGAAAGAAAGATGGAGGGAGGGAACAGATCAGGTTTGACCCATAAGGACAACAATAGGGTTAAACAGCTTGGTGATGGTTTGGTTTCATCATCAACAGCAGGTGTTTTAATTGGCTGCTTCTGGATGACATCATCATGACATTATCATAGAGCTGCTGTTTGTGAAGGAAACAAGATGTCTCAGGTGAATGAGGTCGTCGGTGAGGTCACTTCCTGTTGGACACGGGAAATCTGGAGAAAACATTTCCAGGAATGTGTGGAAAATACACAACGACGATCGGACACACACACACACACACACACACACACACACACACACACACACACACACACACACACACACACACACACACACACACAGACACACAGAAACACAGAAACACACACACACACACGGAGAGCAGGGGGTTATGGGCCGTACAGCATTCAGCCTGCAGCTAAACAGAGATGAGAGGTTTCCTGTTTCAAGCCACTCTAACACACATAAATAAATAAACAATGACACACACAAACACACTCACTCACACACAAACAGACACACACACACACACACACTCATGTTTATCTGATTGGACAGATGAGTGTGTGTTGGAGAAAAGACACATGTTCTGTAACACACACTGAACAAAACCACTTAAAGCTGAAGAATATGTGTGTGCGTATGAGTATGAGTGTATGTGTGTGTCTGTGTGTGTGTGTATGTGTGTAGGTGTGTGTGTGTCTGTGTGTTATGCTAATTGCTCGGCCTCGTTCGTTATTTAAATGTGAACAAATGGACTCAGATTCATTAAGACAGAGAGAAAATCCTCGTTAAACTTTGATGCTAACAGTGAATTTTTCAGCAGCACCGAGGCAACAGAGGTGCACGTGTGTGTCTGTGTGTGTGTGTGTGTGTGTGCGCGCATGTGTGTGTGTGTACATGAATTATCCAGCCGTGACATGAAATATTAAAGCAGACCTCAGCTCTGATCTGCATCACTGGTTCATCCGCTGGAACAGAGGAGTCACAACCAGACACAGTCGCACACCAGACGACCGCACAGCACCGAACACACGGCTTATCAATACACACGACACAGCTTATCAATACACTGATCAATACACTGGCTTATCAATACATCAATACACCGATCAATACACACAGCTTATCAATACACATGGCTTATCAATACACATGGCTTATCAATACACTGGTATATCAATACACGGCTTATCAATACACTGGTATATCAATACACGGCTTATCAATATATCAATACACTGAACAATACACCGGCTTAACAATACACGGCTTATCAATACATCAATACATGGCTTATCAATACATGGCTTATCAATACACAGTTTATCAATACACTGATATATCAATACACCGGCTTATCAATATATCAATACACTGGCTTATCAATACACTGATCAATACACGGCTTATCAATACATCTGCTGATTGTAAACTGAGACCAGCTGATTGTAAACTAAGACCAGCTGATTGTAAACTAAGACCAGCTGGTTGTAAACTAGGACAAGCTGGTTGTAAACTAGGACCAGCTGGTTGTAAACTAGGACCAGCTGGTTGTAAACTAAGACCAGCTGATTGTAAACTAAGACCAGCTGATTGTAAACTAAGACCAGCTGATTGTAAACTAGGACCAGCTGACTGTAAACTAAGACCAGCTGATTGTAAACTAAGACCAGCTGATTGTAAACTAAGACCAGCTGATTGTAAACTAAGACCAGCTGGTTGTAAACTAAGACCAGCTGATTGTAAACTAAGACCAGCT
Organism: Trachurus trachurus; assembly: GCF_905171665.1. NCBI lineage: Eukaryota > Metazoa > Chordata > Actinopteri > Carangiformes > Carangidae > Trachurus > Trachurus trachurus. The sequence goes on from NC_139913.1 coordinate 788,939, forward strand.
GATTGTAAACTAGGACCAGCTGGTTGTAAACTAAGACCAGCTGACTGTAAACTAGGACCAGCTGATTGTAAACTAGGACCAGCTGATTGTAAACTAAGACCAGCTGATTGTAAACTAGGACCAGCTGATTGTAAACTGAGACCAGCTGATTGTAAACTGAGACCAGCTGACTATAAACTAAGACCAGCTGATTGTAAACTAAGACCAGCTGATTGTAAACTGAGACCAGCTGACTATAAACTAAGACCAGCTGATTGTAAACTAGGACCAGCTGATTGTAAACTGAGACCAGCTGATTGTAAACTGAGACCAGCTGACTATAAACTAAGACCAGCTGATTGTAAACTAAGACCAGCTGTTTGTAAACTAAGACCAGCTGTTTGTAAACTAAAACCACCTGATTGTAAACTAAGACCAGCTGATTGTAAACTAAGACCAGCTGGTTGTAAACTAGGACCAGCTGATTGTAAACTAAGACCAGCTGATTGTAAACTAAGACCAGCTGGTTGTAAACTAAGACCAGCTGATTGTAAACTAAGACCAGCTGATTGTAAACTAGGACCAGCTGGTTGTAAACTAAGACCAGCTGACTGTAAACTAGGACCAGCTGATTGTAAACTAGGACCAGCTGATTGTAAACTAAGACCAGCTGATTGTAAACTAGGACCAGCTGATTGTAAACTGAGACCAGCTGATTGTAAACTGAGACCAGCTGACTATAAACTAAGACCAGCTGATTGTAAACTAAGACCAGCTGATTGTAAACTGAGACCAGCTGACTATAAACTAAGACCAGCTGATTGTAAACTAGGACCAGCTGATTGTAAACTGAGACCAGCTGATTGTAAACTGAGACCAGCTGACTATAAACTAAGACCAGCTGATTGTAAACTAAGACCAGCTGATTGTAAACTAGGACCTGGTTGTAAACTAGGACCAGCTGATTGTAAACTAAGACCAGCTGTTTGTAAACTAAGACCAGCTGTTTGTAAACTAAAACCACCTGATTGTAAACTAAGACCAGCTGATTGTAAACTAAGACCAGCTGGTTGTAAACTAGGACCAGCTGATTGTAAACTAGGACCAGCTGATTGTAAACTAAGACCAGCTGATTGTAAACTAGGACCAGCTGGTTGTAAACTAAGACCAGCTGGTTGTAAACTGAGACCAGCTGATTGTAAACTAAGACCAGCTGATTGTAAACTAAGACCAGCTGATTGTAAACTAAGACCAGCTGATTGTAAACTAAGACCAGCTGATTTTAAACTAAGACCACCTGATTGTAAACTAAGACCAGCTGATGGTTGTAAACTAGGACCAGCTGACTGTAAACTAAGATCAGCTGGTTGTAAACTAAGATCAGCTGATTGTAAACTGAGACCAGCTGATTGTAAACTAGGACCAGCTGTTTGTAAACTAAGACCAGCTGTTTGTAAACTAAGACCAGCTGATTGTAAACTAGGAGCAGCTGATTGTAAACTAAGACCAGCTGATTGTTAACTAGGAGCAGCTGATTGTAAACTAAGACCAGCTGATTGTAAACTAAGACCAGCTGATTATAAACTAGGACCAACTGATTATAAACTAAGACCAGCTGACTGTAAACTAAGACCAGCTGACTGTAAACTAAGACCAGCTGATTATAAACTAGGACCAACTGATTGTAAACTAAGACCAGCTGATTGTAAACTAAGACCAGCTGATTGTAAACTAAGACCAGCTGATTGTAAACTAAGACCAGCTGATTGTAAACTAAGACCAGCTGATTGTAAACTAAGACCAGCTGGTTGTAAACTGAGACCAGCTGATTGTAAACTAGGACCAGCTGATTGTAAACTAAGACCAGCTGATTGTAAACTAAGACCAGCTGATTGTAAACTAAGACCAGCATCATGTTATGTGGAAACAAGAATACAAATAAAGTTTTCTGCAGTTTCCACTGTGGAGCTGCAACACATACCCACACACACACACAAATACCCACACACACACTCCGGCCAAACGCAGTCCGTCACATCACACTAATAGACTGCCAACTGGTCAACACACCAACACACACACCAACACACACACACTGTACCACACACACTCAGAGGGCGGTGACCTGCTATTACTGAGCTTTTCTGCTTCACTGCAGCCTGGTAATGATGGTCAGCTGTGTGGGTGTGTGTGTGTGTGTGTGTGTGTGTGTGTGTGTGTGTGTGTGTGTGTGTGTGTGTGTGTATATATGTGTATGTGTGTGTGTGTGTGCGTGTGTGTATGTGTGTGTTCGGAAACTAGTAATGTGTCGGTTGAGTAACTGAGTGATTGACAGCTACCCAGAGAGAGAGAAGGTGGGGTGATGTATTGGTGGTCTGTGTGTGTGTGTGTGTGTGTGTGTGTGTGTGTGTGTGTGTGTGTGTGTGTGTGTGTGTGAGAGATGGGGGGGGGGGGGGGGGGGGGGTTGGGGGGGTGACAGACAGTGTGACAGGAGGAAAAAAGAAACGGAGAAATGGAAAATCGGGAAAGTGTGAGTGTGTTGACCCGACTCCTTCCTCGACCAGAGTTCAACGTCAGACTGACACCCGTAAAATGGCTGCCACACACACACACACACACACACACACACACACACACACACACACACACACACACACACACACACACACACACACACACACACACACACACACACACACACACACACACACACACACACACACACACACACACACACACACACACACAGGGAGCAGGGTTTTAATTAGTGCTGTAGTTTTAGTTGAGTGATCAGCTTGTTGTAACAATGTTTGCTGCTCTCTGCAAAAACACAACAAGCTCATTTAATTCAACACACACACACACACACACACACACACACACACACACACACACACACACACACACACACACACACACACACACACACACACACACACACACACACACACACACGGCTGGTAAATTAACTCTGGTTAAATCAATTTCACTTTGTGCCCATAGGATGAAACAGCGTCAACAACAGAGATATTTTTGTTTAGTTTTTAGATACTTGGGCACTGACACCGATCACCACGTTCTGTGTTATAAACTGTTTTCTTGTCTGTAACAACATCTCTGTCCCGTCTGTCCGTCCTGGGTGAGGGATCCCTCCTCTGTTGCTCACCCTGAGCTTTCTCCTGGTTTTCCCTGTTAAAAGGGTTTTCCATGGAGTTTTTCCTCAGTGGATGTGAGGGTCTAAGCAGTGGTGTAGGCAGAATTTTAATTTTGGGTGGGCCAGTACAAAAACGGATGGGCCATCTTTTCTCAGGACAGTGCATTTCATCTAGCGCACATCACTGTTAACCATTTTATTGCACAACTTTTTTCTTTTTTTTTTGTAACTTGCTCTTGACCAACACTAATATTTGATACATACAGATGAAATTATCTTTCCTGCCACTATGATGATAAACTGTATTTAACCGTACCTATGTAAACAATAAAACTCAATCACACAGGCAGCTCCATGTTGTCCCTGTGTGACGTTCAGGGACAGGTCAGGACAGTCTGAGGACAGACAGCTCTGAGGTTGAAGTCCTATAAAAATGAAATGCACCTGTGACTATGAGGTCTGTAGCTACGTCTTGACCACATGTCAGCTGATCAGCTGTAGTAGAGGAAACTCCTATTATTTATCGTATTTATCAAAGCATCACCGTGCTGAAGCAGCGGGTCTGTTTGAGCTGCGTTCATGAAGTTAGAGGCTACTTTCAAACTCTTCAGGCAGTGATCAGTTATCAGTGTCTGCAGCTTTTTGACTCGTTACTCACTGGTCTCGGTGTTTTAGCGACCGTGCTACATGGCTGAGTCCAGTATTATACAACAGGTAACATTGTCTCTTTTCACCTCCTCTCTCCCTTGTGTGCTCAGTGGCTGCACCAACGTTTTAAACAGAGATCCGCTACATCTGTCGGCTTTGTTTGTTTATATTTCACAGAACAACTCCCATTGAAAATGGTCGATTAATTTAATTTAATCAATAACATTTTTATTTTTTTCTTCTTATGAAACGTGGACAGGCGGGCCAGTGATTCGTGTGGGCGGCACTGGCCCGGCCAGGCTCACTCCTACGCGCCTGGGTCTAAGGACAGAGGATGTTGTTATGATGGGATGTAAAGCCCTTTGAGACAAACTGGTGGTAAAAACGGGCTATAATGTGGGTTTTTACATTGGTGTTTGTATGTCTATGTCTATTCTGTATCTACTACACAAAACAATACATACGAGACATTCATACAAAATACTTTCACACATTTGACACACATTCAAAACAGGGAAGGGTGCTTCCAATCTTACACAAATAAGTCATTAAAACTGATCAAACCAGCAGCTCTTCAGTTAAAGTGCTACGTGCTCACTAACTAAACACACTAACTAACTAACTAAACTAAATAAAACCAACAGCACATAAATAAACTAGAGTTAAATTGTGTTTTTCTTAACTTATGTTTCTTTTATGCACACGTCCACTGCTTTTTGCAGGATTCTGATTCTAACTGTTCAGAGCTCAAACTGATGACAATTTTCTGTCCTTGTGATAGACAAAGTTTATTGAATTGAATTGAATTGAATTGAATATCACATGATTCATCTGATTGATTGACTAAAAGACTTAAAACATGCGTTAGATTGATTAGTGATCAGCTGATCAGCATTTATTCTTATTTAACCTCCTGTTCATTCATCTTCATCTTCATCATCTTCATCTTCATCATCTCCTTTGTTCTTCTTTTTCTTTGTCTTCAACTTTTCTTCTCCTTCTTCTCCTCATCCGTCTTCATCTCTCTCTCTCTCTCTCTGGTCTCCATCACTCCACATTACCTCTCTCTCTCCTCTATTACCTCCTCTCTGTCGTCCATTAGTAACAGCTGAATCCTTCTATTAGGCGGCGGCGGCGGCCTCATAAATCGGCGGCGCCGTAGAGCCGCCTCACTGTGTCTGATAATGAAAGATCTGCGTTAGCTCCACATTACCTTTGTAATGTACTTCATGCTTCATCCTATCAGCTCGCAGCGTTTATTAACTCAGTCTGACGTCCGTCTGCTGAAGGTCGAGGTCACCGCTGCAGCAAGGCATCATGGGAAACTCTGACTGGTCACAGCTGCAGCAAGGCATCATGGGAAACTCTGACTGGTCACAGCTGCAGCAAGGCATCATGGGAAACTCTGACTGGTGGTCACTGCTGCAGCAAGGCATCATGGGAAACTCTGACTGGTCACAGCTGCAGCAAGGCATCATGGGAAACTCTGACTGGTCACCGCTGCAGCAAGGCATCATGGGAAACTCTGACTGGTGGTCACCGCTGCAGCAAGGCATCATGGGAAACTCTGACTGGTGGTCACAGCTGCAGCAAGGCATCATGGGAAACTCTGACTGGTCACCGCTGCAGCAAGGCATCATGGGAAACTCTGACTGGTCACAGCTGCAGCAAAGCATCATGGGAAACTCTGACTGGTGGTCACAGCTGCAGCAAGGCATCATGGGAAACTCTGACTGGTCACAGCTGCAGCAAGGCATCATGGGAAACTCTGACTGGTGGTCACCGCTGCAGCAAGGCATCATGGGAAACTCTGACTGGTGGTCACCGCTGCAGCAAGGCATCATGGGAAACTCTGACTGGTCACAGCCTGCAGCAAGGCATCATGGGAAACTCTGACTGGTGGTCACCGCTGCAGCAAGGCATCATGGGAAACTCTGACTGGTCACCGCTGCAGCAAGGCATCATGGGAAACTCTGACTGGTCACCGCTGCAGCAAGGCATCATGGGAAACTCTGACTGGAGAGATCAGCTGCAGCAAGGCATCATGGGAAACTCTGACTGGAGAGATCAGCTGCAGCAAGGCATCATGGGAAACTCTGACTGGAAAGATCAGCTGACCAGGTTGAAACCATAGACTGTATAAAGGGTTTGAACCGCGCCATGTTGGATTCTACTGCCATATTTGAAGAGGTGCGGCGGTTAGCCGACTGAGAACCCGCCCACTGGCCTCGAAGCAGCGGTCTCCAGACCTGTCACTCAACGTTTCTGCGCCCTAATTGGCCAGAACTTTAACCTAATAACAGTAAAACGGTAGAGTTAAACCCCTCAGAGTGTGTGCGGGGGTAGAAACTATCGGTTGAGACCAGAAAACGTTGTGACACCAGGCTTTGATCATGTTTATTGAGGATGTAAAGTGGGTGATTTTAACATGGGGGTCTATGGAGAATGCTGCTTTCTGACACCAGCCCCCAGAGGAAGAAGAGGGGATTGCAGCTTGTTGAACGAGGAAGTGACTTCACTTCTCAGACCCACAACTGCCCCCTTGGTTGAAACACGTCTTCTCCTCCTTCTCCTCTTTCATCTCCTCCATCACCTCGTTCTTCTCTTTCATCTCCTATTTCATCCCTTTCTTCTCCTCTTTCATCTCCATCTCCTCCTCCATTACCTTGTTTTTCTCCTCCTTCATCTCCTCTTTTATCTTCTCTTTCATCTCCTCCTTCATCTCCTCCTTCATCTCCTTCTTCATCTTCTTTTTCATCTCCTCTTTCATCTCCTTCTTCTCCTCCATTACCTCGTTTTTCTCCTCCTTCATTTCCTCTTTCATCTCCTCTTTTATATCCTTCATCTCCTCTTTCATCTCCTTCTTCTCCTCCATTACCTCGTTTTTCTCCTTCTTCTCCTCTTTAATCTCCTTCTCCATCACCTAGTTCATCTCTTTCATCTCCTCATTCTTCTCCTCCTTCATTTCCTCTTTCATCTCCTTCTCCTCCTTCATCTCCTTCTCCTCCTTCATCTCCTCTTCCATCTCTTTCATCTCCTCTTTTATATAAACAGTAATGAAGGTATTTTATTGTAATATATTGAAATGTTTATTCATGTGCATTGTCTCTGTATATTTAAACCAATAAAAAAAACAAATTCAAATTCAAATATCCTTCTCCTCTTTCATCTCCTCCATCTCATCCTTCATCTTCTCCTTCCTCACCTCCTCTTCACCTCCTCCTCTTCTCCTCCTCTTCACCTCCTCTTCACCTCCTCCTCACACTGTTTTGATCCAACTCCTCTGGACTCTCCAACAGGAAGTTCTTTCTGTCTAAATGTTGTTGAACTGTTCCTCTTTTATTTTGGCGGGAGGTTTATCGGTCTGAACTTTGGAGTTCATCTTCTTCCACCTCCGACAGACAGATCTCTACATGTGTGTGTGTGTGTGTGTGTGTGTGTGTGTGTGTGTGTGTGTGTGTGTGTGTGTGTGTGTGTGTGTGTGTGTGTGTGTGTGTGTGTGTGTGTGTGTGTGTGTGTGTGTCTCTCTCTGTGTGTGTGTGTGTGTAGTATAGTATTAACAGGACTTTATGGAGCTCGTATCATGAAAATTGATTAGTCGTACAGAAAAGAAGGTTAATCGAGACCTTAAATAAGAACTATAACTCTCTCTCTCTTTCTCTCTGGAAGGTGTCACCCCCCCTCCCCCCTTCTGCCCCTCCTGCCCCCTCTGCCCCCCCCAACACCCCCCCCCCCCTCCTCCAGGTGCTTTATGGAGCCGCGGCCTTAACGACGTCTAACAAAATGTCAGCAGCCGACCAATGAGGCGCCGGCAGCAGAGAGAGAGAGATTTAGTCGAGTGGGAAGAAGAAAGAAAGAAAGAAGAGTCTTTAAGAGTCGTTTTAGAGAGAGAGATAAAGAGGGAGGGGGGAGAGGGGGGGGGGGCAGGTAGATGGAGAGATAAAGAGGAGGGGGAGGAGGAGGAGGAGGAGGAGGGGGGAGTAGAGGTTTAAATCAGCAGAGGTGTTAAAGAGCAGTAATTTTCTGCTGAGGCGGCAGTTTCTCCATCATTCAGACAAATGGAAGATAAAGAGAGTGTGTGTCTGTGAGTGTGTGTGTGTGTGTGTGACTGTGTGAACATCTGTATTTATATTGACTCTGACTCTGTTCATAATGATATTATTAAAGGACAATTCCGGGCAAATTCAACTGGGGGCTGTATGTTCCTATAACATTTTAGGTCTAAAAGAAGGAATCTGTAGATTTTCAGTTTAATTGCTTCTGTTTTGCGGTAGTTACTTGTCAATCAATCAATTTTATCTGGGAGATGTGCAATAACTGATGCTTGTTTGTTTGTTTACTTTTTAATCTTTTTTAACCCTTAACTGGGTGTGTCATGAGTGTGTGTGTAGGTACATGTCAACTGTCATTTATGTATTTTATGTATATTAAAGCAGCTTTTTACCATGCACTGAGTCCACAACAAATTTCCCCGGTGGGACATGAAAGTTTATTCTATTCAATCAATCAATCAATCAATCAATCAATCAATCAATCAATCAATCAATCAATCAATCAATCAATCAATCAATCAATCAATCAATCAATCAATCAATCAATCAGGCTTTATTTGTATAGCACTTTTCATGTTCTTTCATGTTTTAGAATAATGAAAATAGTAAGAATCAGTAAAAGCAAGGCTAAAAAGGTAGGTCTTCAGTTTGCTTTGTGTCTGTCCCCGCGTCGCCACGGCAGTGATGAATGGGAGCGGATTGAAGTTCTGCTGCTTAGGCTGTTTCCAT
>NC_139913.1:800000-810000 GCF_905171665.1 Trachurus trachurus
TTTTAATGCTCTTTTAAACGTGACTGAATGTGGTTTTAAATTTCAGAAAGTGTTTGTATGTAGCTACAAACTGATTATTTTACTTTTATCAGATCTATTGTTCTATAAATGACCACAATCGTGTTTAGTGAGAACTCTCTAGAGAAATTAAGAGGAAACTGTTTCTAATTGGGTCACTGACCAAGCTGTGAAAACAATGCAATCACAATTTCAAGCAGTTTCAAGCACTTTATTCAAAATCCAGTAACTTGAAACATTCAAAGCTCTGACACTTCTGAAGGAACCACATAGGCTAGTTTGTACTCGTACCGCGCAACGTTACGTTTCCTAAGTACTGGACGTACATAGCCGCTGTGTTGCCAAGGACGTAACGTTAATAATAGTGTTGTGACGTTCACGAACGAACCGATTCTATTGAACGGCTCGTTAACATGAACGATGGGAACCGAGTCACAGCTGGGAACCGTTCTTTTTTTTTAATTTTTTTTTATTAACATCTCTGTGTGTTCATAACAGTCAATTGAAGCTGCTCCATTGGCTACGTAAGTGGCGTGCAAACTCAGATATTAGTGGGATATCTAATTTTGTATGATTTTGTTCCAAGTTTCACTCCATTATTTCCAAGATAAAATGAGTCACCACCAGGCTGGCTTCTTAAAACTTAATAAATATTTTAAAAATCAGTCAAATGAGCCAGTTTTTTTAACGGTTCTTTGAAAGGAACGGCTCACCAAGATCCGGCTCCCCTCAAAGAGCCATAAATCCCATCTCTAGTTAATAAACTGAACAGGTTGGTCGTAGTTTAAACACTTAATGTGATATAACCTACGTCAGATTAATTCCCACAAAATTCATCAACAGAGCAGCTACCTCGCTAGCTAACCCGCTAGCTGCTTTACATACAAGTCAATGGAGCCGAGTTAGCGCCCGTTAGCATGACCACGATCTCTCAGTTAGAGATCGTTACGCCCTCGTTTCAAGTTGGTGACAATTCAAATAGTTGTCTACTTTAAAGGGACAGTTCAACATTCCTCCTCCATTCACCACGCTATGAGATAATCATGTAACAATAGAGACAGAGTTGTTTTAGAGGGAAATGCAGCCGGAACTACATTCCAGACACGGCTGCTGCTGGGCGGAGGGATCTCAGAAGAGAAAGTAGTTCAGAGTATTTGCTTCATGTGTCGTAATGTTACATGATTATACGTTATTATCTCATAGCGTGGTGAATGTGCAGCTCACAACTTGTCCACCAGAGCGTTGTGGAGTTGTTGGATTGTGTATTTGATGAGTTTGATGAGGGAAACCAAGAAATCCCATAATGAGCCTCCGTAGCGTAGCTCTGAGCAGCTCACGGCTCTGCTCCGCCGTTCTAAAAACAGCTTGCACCGACAATTAAAGGTAACGAACCTACTGCTATGACTATAGGGGTTATGGTGATGGACCAGTCTGCCAAAATGTTGAACTATCCCTTTAATGAACTTTGATTCATTTATTCTTCATCTATTGATTTTATTGGTTCCAATGAGCTGAATCTGATCAGTGGTGACAGAAAAGGGCTTTTACTTTGAAATCTACTGACTGTGTGCGTGGTTGTGTGTGTGTGTGTGTGTGTGTGTGTGTGTGTGTGTGTGTGTGTGTGTGTGTGTGTGTGTGTGTGTGTGTGATAAGACTGTGCTTGTTAATTAGCAGCAGGAAGCTTTGTGGCCGAGACAAAAGACACTAATAGGAGCTTTGTTCCTGCAGATTGGTCTGTTCCTACACACACACACACACACACACACACACACACACACACACACACACACACACACACACACACACACACACACACACACTGATGATGATGATGAGGATGTTCACTGTGATTTCACTTCCTGGTCCAGTAGATGATGTCACTTTTTCACTTCCTGTTGATGACAACAATTATTAGTGTGTAGACAACAATGTAACACACACACACACACACACACACACACAACCACACACACACACACACACACACACACACACTAGCGCAGGCAAACACACAATCATAGTTTCTCTCTCTGACTCTCTGTCCTTCGCCCCCTCCTCTCTTTTCTTTTATTCTACTCACTTTTACATTTACATCCCCCTCTTCTCCTCCCCCCTTCCTCCCCTCCTCTCCCCCCCCCCCCCCCCCCCCTCTCTCTCTCTCTCTGGGGAGGGACGGCAGATTGCTTTTCTCACCCTGCTGCTCTAAATGTCACTTTACAGAGAGAGAGAGAGAGAGAGAAACATCTACACACGTGTGTTGAAATCTGCTGCTTTATTCTCCACTGACTCTCTCTCTCTCTCTCTCTCTCTGTGTGTGTGTGTTTATTATGGGATGTTTCATTGTCTCCGCTCACAGACAGTAAATCATCTCCATCATCATGTCTCTGATCAGGTTGATCATCAATAAACACCAGTTAATGATCAATAATCACATAATAACATCAATTAATGATCAATAATTATTATTATGAATGAATATGTGGATTATTACAGTTCTGCTCTACAAAGGCAAAGTGCAGTATCTGTAAAAAATGCCAAACTGAGAAAAAACAGCTTTTAGTGTTTTTCATTGTCAGGTTTAAGCATCAAATTATGAATGAATAACTACCAAGTCTATAACTGATTAGATAAAGGTGGACTGGATTAAATGTGTTTTGTAGTTTGTCTTTTTGACCAGTTTTTACCGTTTTATGACAGATACGGCACTTTGCCTTGGTTTTACTCCAATAGAATTAAACGAGAGAATGCATTTTCTGAAGGAAATATGGGTGAATGTTGAAAGCTGGAAGCTGAATGAGCTGAATAAATAGTTGAAACTATGCTGAATTAAATGTAGTTTGTCTTTCTGACCAATTTTGACCGTTTTATGGCAGATACTGCACTTTGCCTTGGTTTTACTCCAATGGAATCACAGAGTGAACTAGAGAATGCTTTTCCTGATGGAAATACGGGTGAAAGCTGAAAGCTGAATGAGCTGAAGAAATTGTTGAAACAATGTTGAATTAAATGTGTTTTGTAGTTTGTCTTTTTGACCAATTTTGACCGTTTTATGGCAGATGCTGCACTTTGCCTTGGTTTTACTCCAATGGAATCATAGAGTAAATTATGGGATGTAGGTAGAGTACAGTAGCCTAACTCTTTGCAGATACTGCACATTGCCTTGGTTTCACAAAGCTTTTTTGGCTGGACAGCAAAATAAAAAGCCCAATAACTCTGGAAATTTTAGTAGTACCAATATCAAATTCTACCAGATTGAAGAGAATATGCCTTTACACTTTGGATTGGTCAAAAAAAAAAAAATGCAGATACTGCACTTTGCATTTCTCTAAACAGAAATCACATTCTCTAAACTCTCAGGTAATTTGGTAAAACGGTGTTACAGCTCAACACCATAGATCACTGGTAAAAGCTCATATCTCTCAAAATACTTCACTCATGTGTCAAAACAAAATTTACTTCTTAAAGAAATAGTCAGTTTACCCAGAATGCATTGTTCCTTTGGCGTCGTGTCACTGCAGGTCAACATGTTCAGAGGAGCATTGAAACGTCCCTCATGTCTCCTCTCAGTCTGAGTCCAGAGCTTCATTCTCTACAGTTACTGGACTAGTTTTATTGTCTAGATACAGAATACAACTGTGTATAAAACTGAAAAAATTAGAAAAAACTAAAATAAAACTAAAAACAGGATTTTATGGTAAGAGTAGCCTATAAGGTTTGACATCACACTTTGCACTCATACTGTCAAGGAAAGGCAGCCATTTTTATTCACACGTAACGTAACTTCCATTCATCAGAGTAACTACAGCATCATATACTGTAATATAAACACAATACAGTCTGTAAATACATCTATGGTTTCCATGGTTTCATGTTTGTGACTAGTTTAGACATCTATTCACCTGGACACGGTGCTGCTGCAGCTACCTGGACACGGTGCCGCTGCAGCTACCTGGACACGGTGCCGCTGCAGCTACCTGGACACGGTGCCGCTGCAGCTACCTGGACACGGTGCCGCTGCAGCTGCCTGGACACGGGGCTGCTGCAGCTACCTGGACACGGTGCCGCTGCAGCTACCTGGACACGGTGCCGCTGCAGCTACCTGGACACGGTGCCGCTGCAGCTACCTGGACACGGTGCCGCTGCAGCTGCCTGGACACGGGGCTGCTGCAGCTACCTGGACACGGGGCCGCTGCAGCTACCTGGACACGGGGCCGCTGCAGCTACCTGGACACGGGGCCGCTGCAGCTACCTGGACACGGGGCCGCTGCAGCTACCTGGACACGGGGCCGCTGCAGCTACCTGGACACGGGGCCGCTGCAGCTACCTGGACACGGGGCCGCTGCAGCTGCCTGGACACGGGGCCGCTGCAGCTACCTGGACACGGTGCCGCTGCAGCTACCTGGACACGGGGCCGCTGCAGCTACCTGGACACGGGGCCGCTGCAGCTGCCTGGACACGGGGCCGCTGCAGCTACCTGGACACGGTGCCGCTGCAGCTACCTGGACACGGGGCCGCTGCAGCTACCTGGACACGGTGCCGCTGCAGCTACCTGGACACGGGGCCGCTGCAGCTACCTGGACACGGTGCCGCTGCAGCTGCCTGGACACGGGGCTGCTGCAGCTACCTGGACACGGGGCCGCTGCAGCTACCTGGACACGGGGCCGCTGCAGCTACCTGGACACGGTGCCGCTGCAGCTGCCTGGACACGGGGCTGCTGCAGCTACCTGGACACGGGGCCGCTGCAGCTACCTGGACTTCACCATTTATAAAGAACTGAGACATTTACAACCTGATGAGATGAATGAGGAACTCAGTTCTGTAGCGACCAATCAGGAGGTTTGTCCACGTTGAAATGAGACAAACTGTAATAATCACAATGTATCTTCATCATCTTCATCTTCATCTTCATCTTCATCTTCATCTTCATCTTCATCATCTTCATCTTCAACGTCATCTTCATCAGTGTGTGTGTGTGTGTGTAGTTGTGTAGCTGTGATGTTGAACACCAGGGGGAGCTCTGGGCCTGTTCTGCTGCCCACACACACACACACACACACACACACACACACACACACACACACACACACACACACACACACACACACACACACACACACACACTTAAGAGGAAAAAAAGAGTCTTCCTCCATTTCTTCTTCTTCTTCTTCATCGTCCCCCCCCCCGGAGTGTTTCTCTCTCTCTTTCTTTTTCTTTTTCTCTCTTTGTTTGCAGTTTGCTCAGCTGCAGCGCTCTTCCTCTTCCTCTCTTTCTTCCTCTTCCTCTTCCTCCTCTCTTTCTTCCTCTTCCTCCTCTCTTTCTTCCTCTTCCTCTTCTCTTCCTGTTCTTCCTCCCTTCTTTCTTCCTCTTCCTCTTACAACTCTTCCTCCTCTCTTTCTTCCTCCTCCTCTCTTTCTTCCTCTTTTTCTTCTTCCTCTTCATCTTCCTCCTCCTCCTCTTCCTCACTGTGACGTTCTGTTGGTTCCTCTGACAACAAACTCATGAAGAAGAAAGTTTTTATGAACCTGAACTCAGCTGAGTGTGTGTGTGTGTGTAGCTGTCACTGCTGGGTGATAATTGGTTAAAACACACACACACACACACACACACACACACACACACACACACACACACACACACACACACACACGCTGGTTAAATTATCGCTCCGTCTCTGTGACTGTTTCCCGTTGCCAGGCAGCGATGATGATGATGATGTGTTATTACCACGGTAACTACTGAAGCAGAACAGCCAGAAGACAGGAGGGGTCAGAGGTCACACCCCCCCCCCCCCCCACCTCCCCCTCCCGCCAGCAGCTCTGAGCTCTGATTGGACGGTAGCTTCACATCCTGTCCAATCAGAGCTCAGAGCTGAACAGGTGAGTCTCACCTGACAGGAAGCTTCATCTTCATCTTCATCATCTTTCGGTTGAGACCAAAAACATAAAATGTACCAGGCTGTAAATATGTTTTTTAAAGCTGTAAAGTCGCTGTTTTAACATGTTTTAACAGTTGCTCCCTTCTGGTCTCAGCCCCTAGTGGCCGGAGGGGAACTGCAGCGGAGGTGGTCTTCACTTGGAGAACTACAACTCCCCCATTGGTCTAAACCCGGCTGAAAAAAAAGAAGGAAAAAGCAGCCGTCTTCGCTGTAATCGCCGCAGCCGGCAACTACGCTTTGACGGCGATATGTTTTGATCTGAGCGTTAGCTGCGGTTAGCCACCGCCTGTAGCTCAGCTAGTTAGCTGCGGTTAGCCACCGCCTGTAGCTCAGCTAGTTAGCTGCTGTTAGCCACCGCCTGTAGCTCAGCTAGTTAGCTGCTGTTAGCCACCACGCCTGTAGCTCAGCTAGTTAGCTGTTAGCCACCGCCTGTAGCTCAGCTAGTTAGCTGCTGTTAGCCACTGCCTGTAGCTCAGCTAGTTAGCTGCTGTTAGCCACCGCGCCTGTAGCTCAGCTAGTTAGCTGTTAGCCACCGCCTGTAGCTCAGCTAGTTAGCTGCTGTTAGCCACTGCCTGTAGCTCAGCTAGTTAGCTGCTGTTAGCCACCGCCTGTAGCTCAGCTAGTTAGCTGCTGTTAGCCACCGCCTGTAGCTCAGCTAGTTAGCTGCTGTTAGCCACCGCCTGTAGCTCAGCTAGTTAGCTGCTGTTAGCCACCGCGCCTGTAGCTCAGCTAGTTAGCTGTTAGCCACCGCCTGTAGCTCAGCTAGTTAGCTGCTGTTAGCCACCGCCTGTAGCTCAGCTAGTTAGCTGCTGTTAGCCACCGCGCCTGTAGCTCAGCTAGTTAGCTGTTAGCCACCGCCTGTAGCTCAGCTAGTTAGCTGCTGTTAGCCACTGCCTGTAGCTCAGCTAGTTAGCTGCTGTTAGCCACCGCCTGTAGCTCAGCTAGTTAGCTGCTGTTAGCCACCGCCTGTAGCTCAGCTAGTTAGCTGCTGTTAGCCACCGCCTGTAGCTCAGCTAGTTAGCTGCTGTTAGCCACCGCCTGTAGCTCAGCTAGTTAGCTGCTGTTAGCCACTGCCTGTAGCTCAGCTAGTTAGCTGTTAGCCACCGCCTGTAGCTCAGCTAGTTAGCTGCTGTTAGCCACCGCGCCTGTAGCTCAGCTAGTTAGCTGCTGTTAGCCACCGCGCCTGTAGCTCAGCTAGTTAGCTGTTAGCCACCGCCTGTAGCTCAGCTAGTTAGCTGCTGTTAGCCACCGCGCCTGTAGCTCAGCTAGTTAGCTGCTGTTAGCCACCGCGCCTGTAGCTCAGCTAGTTAGCTGCTGTTAGCCACCGCCTGTAGCTCAGCTAGTTAGCTGCTGTTAGCCACCGCCTGTAGCTCAGCTAGTTAGCTGCTGTTAGCCACCGCGCCTGTAGCTCAGCTAGTTAGCTGCTGTTAGCCACCGCCTGTAGCTCAGCTAGTTAGCTGCTGTTAGCCACCGCCTGTAGCTCAGCTAGTTAGCTGCTGTTAGCCACCGCGCCTGTAGCTCAGCTAGTTAGCTGTTAGCCACCGCCTGTAGCTCAGCTAGTTAGCTGCTGTTAGCCACTGCCTGTAGCTCAGCTAGTTAGCTGCTGTTAGCCACCGCCTGTAGCTCAGCTAGTTAGCTGCTGTTAGCCACCGCCTGTAGCTCAGCTAGTTAGCTGCTGTTAGCCACCGCCTGTAGCTCAGCTAGTTAGCTGCTGTTAGCCACCGCGCCTGTAGCTCAGCTAGTTAGCTGTTAGCCACCGCCTGTAGCTCAGCTAGTTAGCTGCTGTTAGCCACTGCCTGTAGCTCAGCTAGTTAGCTGCTGTTAGCCACCGCCTGTAGCTCAGCTAGTTAGCTGCTGTTAGCCACCGCCTGTAGCTCAGCTAGTTAGCTGCTGTTAGCCACCGCCTGTAGCTCAGCTAGTTAGCTGCTGTTAGCCACCGCCTGTAGCTCAGCTAGTTAGCTGCTGTTAGCCACTGCCTGTAGCTCAGCTAGTTAGCTTCAACTGTGTTTAAACAAACTTGATACGTAGCGATAACGTGTCTGTATATCTTAGCGCTGGTCTTGTTGCTAAGGTAACCCTGCTGCCAGGTGGCCCAGCAAGGAGTTGGTGCTGGTCTGGAACCAGTTTTAAGAACCAAGAACCTGGGGCTGTGCGTGGCGCAGTGGGTTATAGTCCTCACTGCAGGCGTGCCCCGGTTCGAATCCTGTGTCGGGCAGACCTTTCCTGCGTGTCATTCCCCCTCTCTCTGCCTCCCCCTTTCCTGTCTATCCCACTACGTGCTATTGAATAAAGGCAAAAATACAAAAAACAAAAAATATACTTAAAAAAAAGGAGCAAACCAGAACCAGGAACAGGACCAGGACCAGGACCAGGACCAGGACCAGGAACAGGTTGTCAGTCGGAGCCACTGGTGACATCACACACACATTCACACACAGGTGTGTGTGTTGCCCTTTAGAGGAAATGATCTGTGCTTCTCCTCAATGTCTCTCTCCCTCTAATAAAACTCTCTCTCTCTCTTTTTCATTTCTCTTCTGAAACATATTTTATTCTGTTTGAACTTTTTATTACTGAAAAAAAAAAAACTTCATCTTCATGAAGTTTAATATTCCAGAGTCAGAGTCAGTCATCTATCTATCTATCTATCTATCTATCTATCTATCTATCTATCTATCTATCTATCTATCTATCTATCTATCTATCTATCTATCTATCTATCTATCTATCTATCTATCTATCTATCTAATACATAATTAACTAGCTTATTAATTAGCGGAGTGTCTGAAAGTGTTTTTTATTTGACCAGTGAGTCACTATATAGTTACTATATTGAATCCACTATATAGTGAGTAGGGAGGAGCCACAGAGGAGCCATTAGTTAACTACTAATTTATCCTGTTGCCATGGTAACTGTAGTTTATGTGCTGACTTTTATTTTGGTGCTCAATGACTCTTATTCTGAATATTACAGTAAAGTATAGAACTCATTAACATGAATGTGTGTATATGTGTGTGTGTGTGTGTGAGGTGTCATCCCTCTCATCAATCTGTCACTCTAGAGACGTGTCGGTCTAAACAGAGCTCAGCCAATCAGAGCGCAGGACAGAGGAGGAGGGGGAGGAGGGGGAGGGGGGGGCAGGAATGGAGGTGAAGTCGCACCAATTTACCTGTTGGGGCTGTGGGAGGGAAACACACACACACACACACACACACACACACACACACACACACACACACACACACACACACACACACACACACACACACACACACACACACACACACACACACAGCAATGATAAAAGCTTCTCACCTTATTTACATGTCCTGGTTTAAATCTGGAGATGAGAAACTGGACTGAACCAGTTTAACTGGAGCAGAATATGACAGTGTAAATAGTGTAGATAGTAAACTAGAACATAGTGTAGTTAATAATCTAGTAGATAAGGGGTCTAATATATAAAGCATTAAGGAAGCTCCCACATGCTGGAGCTTGACACTGCTGACTTGTATCATCAGAACAGACGTGTGCTATGATTTACAGGACACGTCTGTTCTGATGAAACCAGACAACGGTGCTGAGATGTGTTTCTCTTCTATAAAACTCTTCCTACATCTCAGAGGCCACGTCGCTTCTTCTCCTTCAGACGGGACGGAGGGACGGAGCTCCGTGGGAAACAGGAGGAGACACCGACACATCCCAGTGCAGGGACTCACAGGCAACAACAACAAACACTCTGCCTGCATCCCCCTGTAGTTCCCTGCCAGCGGACTACACAGGGTTTTCTCCATGTTCAGTGTGGTTCCAAACCGCAGGGAGCAGTTTGAAGGGAACTGTGAACAACGGTTCCTCACTTCGCCCAGCTCCCCGGATGTTGACAACCGATATTACCCATCAGCCATTGCGCTGCGTTTACGTGCGTTACATAAATTGGCAGGGCTAACGGTTAGCTACCTGTTTAACTTTAATAACTCAGTGACTCAATAAACGCTCCATGAAAAAATATTTTCTCCAGCGGATATCTGAGTTCCAACATGACTGAGCTA
>NC_139913.1:817500-880000 GCF_905171665.1 Trachurus trachurus
GTTCTCAAACTTTTTTACATCAAGGCCCCTAAATTGACACAAATTAGACCATGGACCCCCATTGGACAACATTTTGAAGCAAACACCAGAAATACACAAATATTTGTTCTGAGACTGAAGAACGTTACTTTTATAGTCAATGTATAGCTACATTCAAATTAGCAACAGAATGGTGTGAATTTGTGGAAATATTGGAGATACAGATCTGGTGAGAGTGTGTTGTTGCGACATAGACAGGTCTGGAACAAAGTTTATTTTCTCCTGATTTGTCTGAAATTTGTCCATTTTAGTGTCTTAATGTTCAGAAGAGACGTGTCAGTTATAAAATGAGTCCAATATTTACTTCAGTGACTCTGGAGCGAAAGAATCGACCATAATCTGAGCTCACGTTCACTCAATAGACTCAAGACCTGCTGATGCTGCTGGTCCCCTAAAGGGGGCGGAGTCACGGCCTGTTGGTCTCCTAAAGGGGGCGGAGTCGTGGTCTGCTGGTCTCCTAAAGGGGGCGGAGTCACGGTCTGCTGGTCTCCTAAAGGGGGCGGAGTCACGGTCTGTTGGTCTCCTAAAGGGGGCGGAGTCACGGTCTGCTGGTCTCCTAAAGGGGGAGGAGTCACGGTCTGCCGGTCTCCTAAAGGGGGCGGAGTCGCGGTCTGCTGGTCTCCTAAAGGGGGCGGAGTCACGGTCTGCTGGTCTCCTAAAGGGGGCGGAGTCACGGTCTGCTGGTCTCCTAAAGGCAAGGCAAGGCAAGGCAATTTTATTTGTATAGCCCGTTTTTACAAACAGTTTGTCTCAAAGGGCTTTACATGGCATCGTAACAACATCCTCTGTCCTTAGACCCTCACATCGACTGAGGAAAAACTCCATGGAAACCCTTTTTAGGGGGGGGGGGGGGGGAGTCACGGTCTGCTGGTCTCCTAAAGAGGGCGGAGTCATGGTCTGCCGGTCTCCTAAAGGGGGCGGAGTTATGGAGAAACACATGGGACACATGAGACACAGATACAGGAAACTGACTCATAGTGGAGCGTTTTGGTTTCTAAACCGCCTTTGCTCCGACTGTGTAACTGTGTCAACAGGAAGTGAACAGGAAGTCTTTGATGATGTCATCTGTTCAGCGCCTGAGGAGAACGATGCGTTTGAGGACTGTCAAGATAAAACTCACTTCTATGGTCAAAGGTCACCTCACTGTAAGTCAGAGGACACACACACACACAGTCAAATCAAACTGAACTACTGAAACATGAGCTATAAATAGTGTGTGAGTGTATGTGTGTGTGTGTGTGTGTGTGTGTGTGTGTGTGTGTGTGTGTGTGTGTGTGTGTGTGTGTGTGTGTGTGTGTGTGTGAGTGTGTGTGTGTGCGAAGGAGAAAATAGGTGAGGAGGACTGAAATGAGCAGTGTGTGTGTGTGTGTGAAACCAAAGGAAGTGTGACTGTCGACATTTTTCTCAGTTCGACTCAGTGAACTCTGAGGCTAACAGGTGCTAATGAACACACAGACACACACACACAGACACACACACACACACGGTGATGTCGGGGTTAAACAGTGTGTGTCAGGTGACGACTGCTTCCTCTAAAGATCCATTAGCGTCAGATTATTAACGAGATCTGAAGATTATTGTCGGGTTCATTAGCGAGTCGACGGCTGCTGTCGTTAGCGCCTGTCAGACTCCACTTCCTGTCTGTCGGTTGTCACGGAGATGAACGTCAGGTGTCGGGTCGGAGCTGATTGGAGCTTGTCTTCAATTGGTGGATAATTAACGGACGTTAATGAGTCCGATGTTTTATTCATTGACTCACTTAATGATGTTTAATCTGATTCAGTTAAAAATACAAAAATCAAACTTTGATGTTTTAAATGAGAAACAAAAGGAGCAGAGATCAAATATAAGGGCTAATAATATTAAAGGTTGAATATGGAGAATTACCAGAATCTTCATCAAATAAAAGGAATTGATAATCCATTGATCCACCAATTGATTATTAAAAAGGCTTCGTTGAAAACAAACGCGAACTACCGGGAGGAAAAAAAAACGCCTCGTGGGTAAATATAGCTTTTAATAAAGATTCTACATATTCAACCTTTAATAATATTAATATAATAACAACAGTTTTTGTTATCAATATGTTTAATAACTGAACGGAACTGTTCACTTTCAGAATAACAGGATGTTTCACTTCCTGTTTGTGATGTTCAGGAAGAGATAGAGAGAGTGTGAAGGAGATAAGAAGCTCTGAGTTCATGTTAACACGCTGCCCTTTGTTCACTGATCAGATAACACACACACACACACACACACACACACACACACACACACACACACACACACACACACACAGAGAGACACACACACACACACTGTATAAAACACTGAGTGCTGCAGTGTTATATTGTTATTAGACACTGAGGTGATCAGAACAGCTAGAGAGTCATCGCATCGTGTGTGTGTGTGTGTGTGTGTGTGTGTGTGTGTGTGTGTGTGTGTGTGTGTGTGTGTCGCAGGTCAGATGATGATGTGTAGAGGTAATAAATTTTACTGTGACACTGCCTGCAGGCCAGCTCATTAGACACACACACACACACACACTGATCTGTGGCCAACAGAGATTGTTACTGAGATATTGACACACACACACATGCACAATGTGAGGGTTGTGTGTGTGTGTGAGTGTGTGTGTGTGTGTGTGTGAGGGAGAGAGAGATATGAGGCTGTAACCTCGTACGACCTTCCCTCTGGCTCAGGTGTGTGTGTCTGTGTGTGTGTGTGTGTGTGTGTGTGTTACTATCTTCAGCTTTTTTCATGTAAAGTCTGTACCTGCCTGAAGCCCCGCCCCTCCGTCCCTTACAGCCAATCAGACTGCTCATCATGCATGATGTCACAGCAACTGTGTCATTGTGCGGTGTTGTGATGAAGGACTGCATGACACACACACACACACACACACACACACACACACACACACACACACACACACACACACACACACACACACACACACACACACACACACACACACACACACACACACTGTGCTCTCCGAGGGTAATGACAGCATGTTGAGCGTAATCGCCCTTTAATTGGCCCTGAAATCAGTTTGTCACATCTACACAGCTGAGTGTGTTACAGTGTGTGTGTGTTACAGTGTGTGTGTGTGTGTGTGTGTGTGTGTGTGTGTGTGTGTGTGTGTGTGTGTGTGTGTGTGTGTGTTTGCCAGGTTAAAATGAGTCCATCTATCATGCAGACGGACGTGTGTTATATACTGACTAACACACACGCGCACACACAGCCTGGAGGAAGCGGTGACCGTGGCGTTGCCGTGGCGATATGTGGAGGATGAGTGATGGAGCTCTCTAGGTGGAATCTCATTGTCTCGTTACGTCTCCATATCAACTCTCTGTCGCCATAGTGACCGCCATCCATCACAAAACAGGAAGTCACATGTAGCTGTGTCCCTGAGAGGAGCGAGGCAGCGACGACCTCTGACCCCGAGGGCTTCACAAGCTACACAAAACACACACACACACACACGTCTTTTAAAACTGTACAAACAAACATGCAGAGCAGTTAAAGGGATAGTTCACCCAAATTTGAAATGTCCCTCATGATCTCCTCCCCCTCATGTGGACTAAGGGCTGGGAGAAGTTTCAGAGTCCTCCGTGGCTTCTCTGAGTTACAGGGGGTCTCGGCGTAGCAGTGCATGTCCATATGACGGTTGCAAATGGATACCAACTGTCTTCTTAACAAAAAGACACACCAAAAAACATCCAAATACCTCCATGCTGCTCGTATGTAATGTCCGTCTTGTATTGAAGCCCCGAAATGCGAAATTGTTCCGAAAAAAATTTAATAAGTCTATAGCCTATTTCAAGCTTGTTTTGTAGCGGAAGCTTCTTGAAGCTCCTCTTCCCGGTTCGTCAAATTTGGACGAACCGTTACAGACGAGCAGCATGGAGGTATTTGGATGTTTTTTGGTGTGTCTTTTTGTTACGAAGACAGTTGGTATCCATTTCCTCAGCTTGTAGCTGTGCAGCCGAACAGAACTCAAAATATGCCCATAAAATCCATAAATGTTGCTTTTAAAGTTCCAAAAGCATTGCTATAATTGCAAATATGTAATATGATATTTATAAAATGACACCATAAACATTAGAGACACTTTTCCTGAAAAAGTTCTTTCACCTATCGGTCCAATACGAACGTCTGATGTAATTTACATCAGAACTTAAAATACAATATGAGACACTTCAGCTCAGACATTGACAGTATTTAATTCGTATAGCCTACTTACAGTAAATAGTTACAAAGTAACTAAAGTAATGGGTTTGTGCATGCAAAATACGCTTCACCTGAACTCCAAGCCGGCTGCAGAGCGGGGTTACCATGGCTACAGCGTGGAGCCGCCTCAATGTTTGATAGCTAGCATGCTAGGAGGCTAATGATAACAGCGTGGAAAGACGCTAACCTAGGCTAAGTTATGATAGGCTAAGCTAAACAAGGCTAAACTAGGCTAAGATAAGCTAGATATAGGCTAAGCTACGCTAGCTCCCCAACAGCAGGAAGTAGTTTGTCTTTGTTTCACCAGAGTTTGGTCACATGACCACAACTCAAAGACTCAGACACGTCAGTGTCAGCAGCTCCACACATTATCACTGTGGCTGCACTTTTTACTGCGCACACGCACACACACACACACACACACGCACACACACACACACGCAGATTCAATTAGTTCTTGTGTAGAAGACAAAGGCGTAAACAGCGCTCACTAACTGTCTGAATGCCGCCTCAGCAGAAACAAAACCAGTAACATCTCAATCCTCTGTAGGCCACACACACACACACACACACACACACACACACACACACACACACACACACACACACACACACACACACACACACACACACACACACACACACACACACACACACACACACACACACACACACCGTAGCCCACAGCTGAGCGTCCCAGCAGACGTCAGGACTTCAGAGTTTCTCACTGAGGAGGTTTTTCTGCCTTCAGGCTGAAACTGAGCTTCACATCAGATCTGGGTTAAAAAGACTGGAAGGAAACACAGACACACACACACACGCACGCACTCACGCACGCACTCACGCACACACACACACACACACACACACACACACACACACACACACACACACACACAGCTCAGATTGTAGCTTAATGTGTCCATGGACACTGTTGTCATGGTCCTCTTTTAAACAACAACACTGAACTGAACGGGACAAACGGGAGAAACGGGAGGACACGAAGAAGAACGGAATGACCAGGAGAAACAGGAGAACGAGAGGAACGGGAGAAAATAGACTAACAGGAGAAAGGGAGGAATGGGAGGATCGGGAGGACTGGGAGGATCGGGACAAACAGGAGGACTGGGAGGATCGGGACAAACGGGAGGAACAGGACAAACGGGACGATCGGGACAAACAGGAGGACTGGGAGGATCGGGACAAACAGGAGGACTGGGAGGATTGGGAGGACTGGGAGGATCGGGACAAACAGGAGGACTGGGAGGATCGGGAGGACTGGGAGGATCGGGACAAACAGGAGGACTGGGAGGATCGGGAGGACTGGGAGGATCGGGTCAAACGGGAGGACTGGGAGGATCGGGAGGACTGGGAGGATCGGGACAAACAGGAGGACTGGGAGGATCGGGTCAAACGGGAGGACTGGGAGGATCGGGTCAAACGGGAGGACTGGGAGGATCGGGAGGACTGGGAGGATCGGGACAAACAGGAGGACTGGGAGGATCCGGAGGACTGGGAGGATCGGGTCAAACGGGAGGATCGGGACAAACTGGAGGAACGGGAGGATTGGGACAAATGGGAGGAACAGGACAAACGGGAGGATCGGGAGGAACAGGACAAACGGGAGGATCGGGACAAATGGGAGGAACAGGACAAACGGGAGGATCGGGAGGATCAGGACAAACGGGAGGATCGGGAGGACTGGGAGGATCGGGACAAACAGGAGGACTGGGAGGATCGGGAGGACTGGGAGGATCGGGAGGACTGGGAGGATCGGGAGGACTGGGAGGATCGGGACAAACAGGAGGACTGGGAGGATCGGGAGGACTGGGAGGATCAGGAGGATCGGGAGGACTAGGAGGATAGGGAGGACTGGGAGGATCAGGATGACTGGGAGGATCGGGACAAACAGGAGGACTGGGAGGATCGGGAGGACTGAGAGGATCGGGACAAACAGGAGGACTGGGAGGATCGGGAGGACTGGGAGGATCGGGTCAAACGGGAGGACTGGGAGGATCGGGACAAACAGGAGGACTGGGAGGATCGGGAGGACTGGGAGGATCGGGTCAAACGGGAGGACTGGGAGGATCGGGAGGACTGGGAGGATCGGGACAAACAGGAGGACTGGGAGGATCGGGAGGACTGGGAGGATCGGGTCAAACGGGAGGACTGGGAGGATCGGGAGGACTGGGAGGATCGGGACAAACAGGAGGACTGGGAGGATCGGGAGGATCGGGAGGACTAGGAGGATAGGGAGGACTGGGAGGATCAGGATGACTGGGAGGATCGGGACAAACAGGAGGACTGGGAGGATCGGGAGGACTGGGAGGATCGGGAGGACTGAGAGGATCGGGAGGACTGGGAGGATCGGGACAAACAGGAGGACTGGGAGGATCGGGACAAACAGGAGGACTGGGAGGATCGGGAGGACTGGGAGGATCAGGAGGATCGGGTCAAACGGGAGGATCGAGAAAAACTGGAGGAACGGGAGGATCGGGTCAAACGGGAGGATCGGGACAAACGGGAGGATGATGATGTTGATGATGTCATCTCTGACCTGAAAGCACCGAGGCCTGTGATTGGCTGACAGTCAGTCAGGACTGGAGGACTCGGGGCCGGTTCACCTGCTGGGATGTGCTGTGATAGGGTGATGCGTTGCCGCGGTAACGGTGTGATGTGTGGTGTTTATGAGTGAGAGAGTAAATGTCACCTCTGACAAGGCGTCTGTTGTTGGGATGCAGAGCAGAGTGTGTTTAAAGCTTTATTTACAAAGACAGGAATCACACACACACACACACACGGTTACACACACACACACGGTTACACACACACACACACACACACACACACACACACCTACACGCACACACAGAGTTACACACACACAGAGTTACACTGGTGACATTTGTCTTTCATCATCATGTAAAGGTCACCATCGGCCCCGTGCCAAACACACACACTGCTTTATTAGCATCAGATTATCACTGTGTGTGTGTGTGTGTGTGTGTGTGTGTCAATGATATTGTTTCACAACTTCAGCTACACACACACACACACACACGCACACACAGAGAGAGAGTTCACTCTCTCCTGAAGAAGTTATATTATAGCATCTTAGCTCATCCTGAGCTTTAGTGATGCTGAACCTTCCTCTTCCTCCTCTCTTCTCTCCTCCTCCTCCTCTTCCTCCTCTCCTCCACTTTTCCTCTCTCCTCCTCCTCTTCCTCCTCCTTCTCTCTCCTCCTCTTCCTCCCCCCTCCTCTTCTCCTCCCCTCTTTCTCCTCTATCCTCTCCTCTCTTCTCCTCCTCTTTCCTCTCTCCTCCTCTTCCTCCTCCTCTCTTCCTCCCCTCTTCCTCTCTCCTCTCCTCTTCCTCCTCCTCTCTCCTCTCCTCTCTTTTCCTCCCTCCTCCTCCTCCTCCTCCTCCTCCTCTCCTCTTCCTCCTCTCCTCCTCCTCCTCCCCTCCCTCCTCTCCTCTCCTCCTCTCTTTTCCTCCCTCCTCCTCTTCCTCCTCTCCTCTTTTCCTCCCTCCTCCTCCTCCTCTTCCTCCTCTCCTCTTCATCCTCTCCTCCTCCTCCTCCCCTCCTCCTCTCCTCTCCTCCTTTCTTTTCCTCCCTCCTCCTCCTCCTCTCCTCCTCCTCCTCCCCTCCTCCTCTCCTCTCCTCTTCTAACCTTGTTTCAAACTCTAACCTTTATTTCTTCTCCCTCCTGGTTTCTTTTCATTTTTCTTCTCTGTTCAAACTGAATTTCACTCCTGCTGTGTGTGTGTGTGTGTGTGGGGTATATTATGGTATGCGTTGCCGCAGTGACGGGTAATGGGAAATTGATTGTGACAAAACGACATTACAGACGGACATTTCCATAAGAGTTTATTTACGTCGTGTTTCCACGGGGAACATCATCTCCCTTCATATTTGATTCTCTGTTGCCGCGGCGATGATGCGAGGCGGCAGGTTGCGGCGGGCGGGCGGGCGGGCGCCGGCGGTCGGGGGCCTCTGGGGGAATCGAACCCGTGGCGTCCGCTAACAAATGAACAGCCGCGCCAAACGGGCCGCAGTCATCTTTTCATTTAACCTGAGCGCCGCCGCGGCCGCCACACACACTCCAAATCAACAGTTAATTTCATTCCCATGATTCCCTGCTCCTCGCCGGCGCCGCCGTTTGGTCGGCGCTTTATTGGCAGATATGAAGACGCCCAAACCCCCCCCCCCCCCCCCCCCCCCCACACACACAGTAATTATGGCTGTAATAACCCAATGTTCCCCATGTAGATGGAAACAAATGGTACAAACACATACCGCCACCGCCGCCGCCGCCGGGGCTGATGGGAGTTTGATTTGAACTGAGTCTCGTTAATATGAAGAGAAAAACTCATTTTACTGCAAACACTCACAAACTACTTCCTAGTTCCTCCTCTAGTTGCTCCTCTAGTTCCTCCTCTAGTTCCTCCTCTAGTTAGGGCCACGGGGCAAGCGCACCGAGCACTACTGTTTTTGTTTGGATTTTTTCCTACATAATATTCTTCTTCATCTTCCGGACGATTTTCGGTTCGCTACAAATTATATATCAAAACGTGCGTCTTGATCGGGATCGGTATGCTATTACTTTTCTCAATAGTTTACGAATTGTTCGCGACGTAAGTCGCGGAAAACTGCACAAAATTTAGCATCGAAGTCAATGGGACGGGCAGAAAAAAAAGAGCGAAAAAGACCAATCATTGGAGTTTAACAAACGTCTACTGCTCAGGCATACTTTCACCTAGAGACTCCATTTAAACTTTAAACAGTAGACACAAGTCTTGTGTATTGGCGTATTACTCCACGTTTTGATAGGTCATATAGTTTTTGATCAATCCCTGTTCAATGACCATGATCATTTTTGGAGAAATTATGAGATTATAATGGGTGTGTATTGCACGGAATGTTCGTGTCAGAGTGCGTGACATCATTGGTTAGAGTGGGAGAGATGCCAGAAAAACTCCAGATTTTTTCTCTTTCCACATTCCTCCTGGACTCAATTTACACTCTACACACATGATTTTTTTCCAAATGTGTAGACAATCTTGTTCTGTCTGTCATCATGTGCTCAAAATATCAGAGAGACTTACAGAATTTGAATTATCAGCCTCTGAGTGCGGCCACGTCTGTCTCTGCTCCTCATTGACTCCAATACAAAGATTTTCTGAGAGAAGCAGAACGGACCGATGTTTTAAAACTGCCAGCGTCTCCAAAATATTTACTGTAGAATCCCATGTTGACAGAGATGGTATGCCCGGCAGTAGCCCCCGTGGTCCTATCAAAATCTCCCAGAGGAAATTTTCTAGTTCTTCATCTCGTTCCTCCTCTAGTTCCTCCTCTGGTTCCTCTTCTAGTTCCTCCTCTAGTTCCTCCTCTGGTTCCTCCTCTAGTTCCACCTGTACAGGTGAAACCAGTGCTGTGATGATGATGATGTGATCTGATTGGACGCTCTGCCTCTGTCATCATCCAATATTAACAGCTCTGAACGAGCAGCAGAGCTTATTAATTATTAATGAGGTGGTGAGTTCATGTTTTAACAGCATCGTCCTGTCACATCACGTCACTTCACATCACACACAGATTTACTACAGTAAATTATGAATGGACGCTGGCTTCCTATTGGCCACAGATTAATACTAATACATTAGATTATTCATGTGGAGGCGGAGCTAATGCATCATTTACACAGATTGATTTATGTGATTATTGAGACTGAATGAGACATAATGACCTGGATGATGGACTTAAACACACCGTTTGGCCTCCACACACACACGCCTGAACTATTAGACCACGTGTCTTTAACATCCAGCCTCACACTGCAGCTCAGTAGTGAACCCTCGTGTCTACTAATGGGGAATAATGGTGTTATAAAATAACAGTAACGGAGCTACTTTTCTCATTAACACTAATCAATAAAGTTCCTGTTTCCTCCGTTATAACTCTGTTACCGTTACTGACGATAAAACGCTCTGTTATTTGACTCTAGACGTCCCGTCACTAAATAATAACACACCTGTTAAAGTGCAGGACGTTAGGCTATATACACATCTGTTTCAGTTCATCATCGGTTGGAAAGAAGCTGTTTAAAAAATCATCGCAACAAATCAAGATGAGGTGGAAATGCATGACAAAAAATGGGAAAAACTTACGTTTGAGTAAATATATTAATTAAGTAGTTACTGTTAATTCAATTTTAGTGGTTTTAAATCCTTTTTTTTGTTGTTGTTTGTTTTGTCTTTTTACTTTTCTGTCCTGTTTTATGATGTCATCAGGTTTGTTCTGTCCTTTGTTCTCTGTTTTTTTCAGTGTATTGTCAGTGTATACATTGTGTATGCTATTGCCGTTTCCATCTTTTTAAAAAAAAGAAGAAGCTGTTTATCTGGAACTAACCAACTCACCTAGTATTCCTCCACACAGGCGGAGGGATACCGAGTGAGTTGGTTTCCAAGTAATTTGACATATTTGAACATTTTATTAAAAAAAACGCAGTAGTTACTTTTCCTATTAATTATTATTTTTATAATGTTATTTAGTTACTTACTCAGTTACTTTTGGGGGAAGTAACTAGTAGCTTTAACTAGCCTAATTACTTTTAATGAATAAGTAAAAGTAACGTGCCCAACTCTGTACCAGTCCAGCAGACAGCAGCTTCAACTGCTGTTGTTTCACTCTGTGTCACACCGTTGCTGTAAACTGTTAATATTGACAACTGTCAATAAAGATTCATTTGACAGCTGAGGGCAGGTTAGCTTAGCATCAATGCTAAACAGGCAGAAGAAGCTGAGTAACTACGTCGATGATCTCTGGTTCATTTCAATGTTTCTCTCTCCAATAATCAATAATCAGCTTCAGTCTGTTCACTCTGCTGCTTGTTTTTATTAATAAACACGTGAAACATCAACGTCATGTGTTTTTCATAATGACAACACACACACACAGACACACACACACACACACAAATCAGAGCTTCCTGTCATGTGACTCAGAGCAGCTGTCAATCAAACAGAGAGAGAGAGCGAGGCTGCTGTTTTATTCATGTTGAACCTCGATCGTCCGATTTAGGTGAAAGACACCGGAGTGGAGTCATCGATAATTTATCAACCTGAACACTGATAATGGAGCTGGAGCACTCTGTGTGTGTGTGTGTGTGTGTGTGTGTGTGTGTGTGTGTGTGTGTGTGTGTGTGTGTGTGTGTGTGTGTGTGTGTGTGTGTGTGTGTGTGTGTGTGTGTGTGTGTGTGAACAACAATAGCCTGTTAGCTGAACATGCTAACTGATGTGTTTTTAAAGCTTCATGTCTGAGCTCCGTCACTTCCTGTTAGTTCTGCTCTGCTGCCTCTTCCTCTTCCTCCTCTTCCTCTTCCTCCTTCATCGCCATCATCATCATCATCATCATCATCATCATCATCATCATCATCGTCAGTAGAGGTCAGTGAGCCGTTTAGATGATATTTACTCTTTGGTTAATGAGGTAATGAGACAGAGGAGGAGGAGCCAATCAGGAGGTCACACAATAGATTTCAAAATAAAACAGGAAAGGAGGTCTGAAGAGGTCTGAGGAGGTTAGAGGAGGAGTTAAGAGGCCAAAGGAGGAGTAAAGAGGACTGAGGGGAACTGAGGAGGTCTGAGGAGGACTGAGGAGGTTTGAGGAGGTCTGAGGAGGACTGACGAGGACTGAGGAGGAGTAAAGAGGTCTGAGGAGGAGTAAAGAGGTCTGAGGAGGTCTGAGGAGGTTTGAGGAGGAGTAAAGAGGCCAAAGGAGGAGTAAAGAGGACTGAGGAGGAGTAAAGAGGTCTGAGGAGGAGTAAAGAGGTCTGAGGAGGTCTGAGGAGGTTTGAGGAGGAGTAAAGAGGCCAAAGGAGGAGTAAAGAGGACTGAGGAGGAGTAAAGAGGTCTGAGGAGGAGTAAAGAGGTCTGAGGAGGTCTGAGGAGGTTTGAGGAGGAGTAAAGAGGCCAGATGAGGAGTAAAGAGGACTGAGGAGGTCTGAGGAGGTTAGAGGAGGTCTGAGGAGGTTTGAGGGGGAGTAAAGAGGCCAAAGGAGGAGTAAAGAGGACTGAGGAGGAGGTTTGAGGAGGTCTGAGGAGCAATAAAGAGGTCTGAGGAGGTTAGAGGAGGAGTAAAGAGGTCTAAGGAGGGGTAAAGAGGAGTAAAAAGGACTGAGGTGGTCTGAGGAGGACTGAGGAGGAGTAAAGAGGAGTAAAGAGGTCTGAAGAGGAGTAAAGAGGACTGAGGAGGAGATTTGAGGAGGTCTGAGGAGATCTGAGGAGGAGTAATGAGGTCTGAGGAGGAGTAAAGAGGCCAGATGAGGAGTAAAGCGGTCTGAAGAGGAGTAAAGAGGTTTGAGGAGGACTGAGGTGGTTTGAGGAGGTCTGAGGAGGAGTAATGAGGTCTGAGGAGGAGTAAAGAGGTCTGAAGAGGAGTAAAGAGGAGTAAAGCGGTCTGAAGTGGACTGAAGTGGACTGAGGCTCCTCCTGAGGCTCCTGTAGATCCATGATATTTGCTGCTATAATTTGAGCTGTCAGACAGCCGTCCCCCCCCCTGCTCCTCCCCCTGCTCCTCCTCCTCCTCCTCCTCCCCCCTGCTCCTCTCCTCTCTGGGTCATTTGTCATGGAGGAAATCACGGCTCAGATCTCTCACGGCGGTAATATCTCTGTCATTCAGCCTCCCCCCCCTCCCCCCTCCTCTCATCTGCCAGCGATGCTATCGGAGCGGAGGAGGTGTCAGCCTATCACAGCACCTCCTCCTGCTGCTCCTCCTGCTCCCCTGATAACACCCCACTCCTCCTAATGTTGCCTCGATAAGGAATAATAGTCTTTCTCTCTTCTCCGTGTCGGAGCGGAGTCTCGGGCCGCCGGCCGACATCCATCAGCCGCTATTTATCAGCTCAGCTCCAACTTTTACAACTGAGCAGGAATAACAGGAGTCAGGACTCCTCTTCATCATCATCATCATCCTCTTCATCCTCCTCTTCATCATCATCATCATCTTCCTCACCCTCCTCTTCATCATCTTCATCCTCCTCTTGTAATAATAGGATATACACTGCAAAACCTCAAACTCTTTCCAAGAATATTTGTCTTCTTTCTTGTCAAAATGTTTCAGTTCTAGTCAAAACTAATCTCTTTCCACTTAGAATAAGACTCATCACCTAAAAATTTACTTGTTTTTAGATCATTTTCACTTGTTTCAAACAAATTTTCACTTGAAATAAGTAGAAAAATCTGCCAGTGAAAGCAAGTTTTTTGTGCTTGTAATAAGGATGAAAAACTTGCTCCACTATCAGATTTTTCTACTTATTTCAAGTGGAAATCTGCTTGAAAGAAGTAAAAAGTGTCTAAAAATAATGGACTACATTTATATAGCGTTTTTGTTACTCGATACCCAAAGCGCGTACCTACAGTAACCATTAGTATTCATTCATACCACATTCACACCAGTGATCCTCTTCATCATCTTCATCCTCCTCTTATAATAATAATACACTGCAAAAACTCAAAATCTTTCCATGAATATTTGTCTTATTTCTTGTCAAAATGTCTCATTTCTAGTCAAAACTAATCTCTTTCCACTTAAAATAAGACTCATCACCTAAAAATTTTCATTTGAAATAAGTAGAAAAATCTTCCAGTGAAAGCAAATCAAAATAAACAATCAATCAAATAAACTTTATTTGTCCCACCAGGGTAAATTTGTCTTGGGCGAGGTAGTTGTGACAGCTGCCATGTACATGTTAAACATTAATACATAATAAAACAGTAACAAAGGCAAACATATCCAAGAGAAGAGAAAGAAAGAATGTGCGGGGTGAAATAAATAGAGTAAAATACTTTAATACTAATACAAGTTCAAATAAAACCAAACTAAAACTAAAAGAAAGAGGAAGGGATGTTGGTATAGCCAGCAGGTGGACAGGCAAACCGGATGGAATTGATATGATTGGCTGATTGACGGGTTGATGGGCAGAGCAGCAAAGCAGGTTTTTTGTGCTTGTAATAAGAAAGAAAAACTTGCTCCACTATCAGATTTTTCTACTTATTTCAAGTGAAAATCTACTTGAAAGAAGTAAAAAGTGTCTAAAAACAAGCTGCTTTTTATATGATGAGAGTTTGAGTTTTTACAGTGTATTAATGGATTATTACATTTATACAGCGTTTTTCTATTGTTACCCGATACCCAAAGCGCGTTACAGTAACCATTATTCATTCATACCACATTCACACCAGTGATCCTCTTCATCATCATCCTCCTCCTCTTAACTCTTCATCCTCCTCATCCTCTTCATCCTCTTCATCCTCCTCATCCTCCTCATCCTCTTCATCATCCTCCTCATCCTTCTACTTCAGCTTCAGGACAGGTACAGAGATGAGCAGCAGATAAATACAGGCTGTAATTTCAGCTCTGAGATGCTGCAAAGCTCAGACTCACACACACACACACACACACACACAGACACACACACATGCACATGCACGCACGCACACACGCACGCACACAGAAGCAGCAGCAGAAGTAGTGTTAGAGTATTTAAAGTATTTGTTTGTCTGATGTTTCTGTCTTTGTTCAGCAGCAGCTCCGTCAGCAGTCTTCATTTAGAGAGAGAGAGTGTGTGTGTGTGTCTGTGTGTGTGTGTGTGTGTGTGTGTGTGTGTGTGTGTGTGTGTGTGTGTGTGTGTGTGTGTGTGTGTCTGCGTGTGTGTGTGTGAACCTCCAGAGACGACGTCCGTCAGCCGTTTACAGGACGATGTGTGTGTGTGTGTGTGTGTGTGTGTGTGTGTGTGTGTGTGTGTGTGTGTGTGTGTGTTGTATTTCCATATTTCCTGTCTAATCACAGCAGTTTTTTTTTCAGCGTCTGGATCATCAGCAGTTCTTTACTCTGTGTGTGTGTGTGTGTGTGTGTGTGTGTGTGTGTGTGTGTGTGTGTGTGTGTGTGTGTGTGTGTGTGTATGTGTGTGTGTGTGTGTCTGTGTGTGTGTGCATGTGTTTCTGTGTGTGTGTGTGTGTATGTGTGTCTGTGTGTGTGTGTGTGTGTGTGTGTGTGTGTGTGTGTGTTCAGCTCATTTACACACAAACACTGAGATGTTTGGACTAATTGCAGCAGCAGCAGCAGCAGCAACAGACTCAGCCCATAGACTGTAGAGAGAACGGACGTTTCACCGTGACGTCTGTTTTGTGCCGCTACTACGGGGATTTGTAGGGCGTCGCCATCTTGGATTTTAGTGGGAGTCTACAGCACTTTCCATAGTTCTAGAGGTGCGGTGGTTTGCCGGCCGAGACCCCGCCCACTGGACTCGAAGCAACCAATTAACGGCTGGTAAACTGTCTGTGAACCTGTCACTCAACGTAACCACGCCCACATTTACGAAGCCTAAACAACAGTAAAACGGTTGTGGTACAAACACACACTGCAAAAACTCAAAATCTTTCCAAGAATATTTTTCTTTTTTCTTGTCAAAATGTCTCATTTCTAGTCAAAACTAAACTCTTTCCACTTAAAATAAGACTCATCACCTAAAAATGAACTTGTTTTTAGATCATTTTCACTTGTTTCAAAATAATTTTCACTTGAAATAAGTAGAAAAATCTGCCAGTGAAAGCAAGTTTTTTGTGCTTGTAATAAGAAAGAAAAACTTGCTCCACTATCAGATTTTTCTACTTATTTCAAGTGAAAATCAGCTTGAAAGAAGTAAAAAGTGTCTAAAAACAAGCTGCTTTTAATGTGATGAGTCTTATTTTAAGTAGAATGAGATTTATTTTGACTAGAAATAAGACAAATATTCTTGGTAAGATTTAGAATTTTTGCAGTGCAGTGTTGACGGAGGTAGAAACTATCGGTAGAGACCAAAACAATAAAATGTACCAGGCTGTAAATATGTTTTCTTAAAGGTATAGTACGTAGGAGTTCCCCCCATCTAGCGGTGCGGTTGCATATCTGAACGTATTCTTGATGTTGCATTCACGTGAAATCGGGCAGACGTCAGACAGACAACAGACGCTGCATGTAACAGGATAAACAAGCGTCTATGTAAACAAGTGGTCTGACTACATGTTGTCATGGTGATGTGGTATTGTGACAACATGTTGTCATGGTGATGTGGTATTGTTTTAGTAAAATGACATCCGGTTGGTTTGCCGACGGCCGTCTGCCTGACTGCACCTGAATGCAACACCAGTGCCTCCGTCCTTCCTCACACTACACAGTGGTGACAGTTTTAACAGGCCGTTTCCGTGGTTACCTACGGTCACGATGCAACATGGCCGCCTCGGTTCGGTGCGTCGCCCACTTATGTATTTGTAACGACTTGTAACAACTCATTCTAAGGAACCAGAAAGCTTTCATTTGTAGCAGCTGTGATTCACCTTCAGTCAAATACGGATTTATGAAAGACAGGTTTGATTTTTGATCATAAAAAGACAAAGAAGTTACACATTGAGGCCAGTTCTCCATTGACCACAGGGTCGGCCCCTGGCATAAACACTGTATGCAGTTGTTTAGGGCCACAGCCGTTAGGTGGGGGGCCACATGATCAGAAAGGTACCGGGGTTCATCAAGTCATTTAAACATCCTGAGGTCTGCACGTGCAGCTATGAGCTTTATATGTAATGTGAAGTCAATATTCAGCTTCTTTTATCTCACATTTGAGACATTTGGTGAAAATAGAACGGCAGAATGACAACATTTGTGCTCAAAAAACAATCTTACAAAATGTCATTTTAGACTTGTTTTCTACACTTATCTATTACTGTATTCATATCCTATTTCAAGCACCAAAACAGTTCATTCTCATGACTGAAGGAGTGTTTTCACAAGGGATTTGACATGTTTCAAAAAGCAGACCTCACATTTCCAGCAT
Source organism: Trachurus trachurus (assembly GCF_905171665.1). Lineage (NCBI taxonomy): Eukaryota > Metazoa > Chordata > Actinopteri > Carangiformes > Carangidae > Trachurus > Trachurus trachurus. Next base: position 834,645 of record NC_139913.1, read on the forward strand.
TTGTCCTAAATTATTTCTTTCTACAGTGTTGTAGGACAAACTGGCCTCAGTGTGCTTACAGCGGAGGTTCTAATATTTAGACATGAAACACTTGAGTATTGTTACATCTGCAAGTATCTTAAAAAGATAAAATTAAGAAAATATGTAAAAGTTGAGAAAATGGCCTCAAACCTCAGAGGGATAAACACGTCTGTATTCAGTGATTTGGTGTTTGTGTTTAGAGTGCAGGGCCACAAACAAAAACCTTGTTTAGGGGGCCACCAACATCCTAGGGCCGGCCCTGGTTGACCCCCATGTTAAAATAGACTTTACAGCTTAAAGTCTATTTCAACTTGGGGGTCAATGGAGAACTGCAGCTTTTTGATCTTGGTTCAGGCTCCGCCCCCTGATGAGTGATGATGTCATGAGCTGTTGTTATAGTTATTGATAAGGGAGGGGGAATCAGAAACAGTGTTGTGTGTGTGTGTGTGTGTGTGTGTGTGTGTGTGTGTGTGTGTGTGTGTGTGTGTGTGTGTGTGTGTGTGTGTGTGTGTGTGTGTGTGTGTGTGTGTGTGTGGCTACAGGGTCAAAAATAATGAGAGATTAATTTAATAACAAGACCTTTATAACGACCTCACCCCACTGATGACTCTGTGTGTGTGTTTTCACTCACTACACACTCTCAGTCCTTCATTTATTATCACACACTCACACACACACAGTCATGATGTGTGTGTGTGTGTGTGTGTTGTATTGTTGTGTGTAATCCGTTTTCTGAGCAGAAAAGGGTCAAAACCACAAATTAACTTTCTTCTCATTAATTTAACCAGGATTAGCAGCCAATCACACAATGTGTGTGTGTGTGTGTGTGTGTGTGTGTGTGTGTGTGTGTGTGTGTGTGTGTGTGTGTGTGTGTTTGGGGTTAATGGTGTTGATGTTGAGTTTTAATTGCCTTCCATTATTCACAGAAACTCCTTTAGAGAGAGAGAGAGAGAGAGAGAGAGAGAGAGAGAGATAACCCCCCATCAATGATCAGAAAAACACCGATACCAGATCAATAAGGAGGAGGAAGAGGAGGAGGAGGAGAAAGAGGAGATGAAGAGGAGAGGAAGAAAAGAAGAAGAGGGAGAGAAAGAGGAAAAGAAGAGGAGAGGAAGAAAAGAAGAAGAAGAGGAAGAGAAAGAGGAAAAGAAGAGGAGAAAGAGGAGAGGAAGAAAAGAAGAAGAGGAAGAGAAAGAGGAGAGGAAGAGGAGGAAGAGGAGAAAGAGGAGAGGAAGAAAAGAAGAAGAAGAGGAAGAGAAAGAGGAAAAGAAGAGGAGAAAGAGGAGAGGAAGAGGAGAAATAGAGGATAAGAAGAAGAGGAGAGGAAGAAAAGAAGAGGAGGAGAAGAAGAGGAGAGGGAGAAAAGAAGAAGAGGAGGAGAAGAGGAGAAAGAGGAGAGGAAGAAAAGAAGAAGAGTAGGAGAAAGAGTAGAGGAAGAGGAGAAAGAGGAGAGGAAGGAAAGAGGACGAGGAGGAGAAGAGGAGAGGGAGAAAAGGAGAAGAGGAGGAGAAGAGGAGGAGGAGAAAGGGGAGAGGAAGAGGAGAAATAGAGGAAGAAGAATAGGAGAAATAGGAGAATAAGAGGAGGAGAAGAGGAGAGGAAGAAAAGAAGAAGAAGAGGAGAAGAGGAGGAGGAGAAAGGGGAGAGGAAGAGGAGAAATAGAGGAGAAGAGAAGGAGAGGAGAAAAAGAGGAGAAGAGGAGACTAACAGGACGTCTTGTTTCATTCGTCGTTTGCTTCATTTTTTTTTCTGTTTTTCTTCTTTCATATGTCTGAGACTCATCTCTATTGGATCAACCTGAGAGAGTGTGTGTGTGTGTGTGTGTGTGTGTGTGTGTGTGTGTGTGTGTGTGTGTGTGTGTGTGTGTGTGTGTGTGTGTGTGTGTGTGTGTGTGTGTGTGTACAGGCCGATATTGGAACGGCGGGATGATAATCGCTCACTTGTCACCGTGACAACCGACATGGATCATATTTAGAGCCGAGGAACTCGATTCTACAGATTCAGTTACTGGATTAATAACTGACTCTGTTTGTCTCTAAAGGAACGGGTTTGTGGGTCACAGCCATGTTGTGTGTGTGTGTGTGTGTGTGTGTGTGTGTGTGTGTCTGTGTGTGTGTGTGTGTCTGTGTGTGTGTGTGTGTGTGTGTTTGTGTGTGTGTGTGTGTGTGTTCATTATTCATCCGTCGACATGACAACTAATAATTTATTGAACACACACACGTTGTTTTATTAAAAGCAGACGGTGTTTTAGCTTTAACCACGCGGAGCATCAATTATTCACTGTGTGTGTGTGTCTGTGTGTGTGTGTGTGTGTGTGTGTGAGTGTGTCTGTGTGTGTGTGTGTGTGTGTGTGTGTGTGTGTGTGTGTGTGTGTGTGTGTGTGTGTGTGTGATGGAACGTTATCTTTATGTCGCTACATCCTGTTAGCGTCAGGCTTACAAACCACACACACACACACAGACACACACAGAGCTGCAGCGTGTGTGTGTGTGTGTGTGTGTGTGTGTGTGTGTGTGTGTGTGTGTGTGTGTGTGTGTGTGTGTGTGTGTGTGTGTGTGTGTGACCTCGTTAAGCCTCGTTAGCTCTCAGCCCGTCAGGTTTGTTTGCAGGTTAATTAGTTTGTTTTGTCTCTGTGTGTGTGTGTTTGTGTGTTTGTCTTGTTTCAGTTCAATCAACAAACAAACATGGCCGCCGCCCCTCAGGAGACCGCCGCCTCCTGTTGACATGGTTACGCCCGCCGGTCGGTCGTCACGGCGACAGAGTGAAGAGGGATCGATGACGATCAGACTGAAGTTCACTGGTGTGAGACTGGAGCAGAGAGGAGAGAGGAGGTAGAGTCTACTCACCTGGCCTCAACTTTATTTAACTACGGTTCAGTTGAATAAAGTTTAGAACAAGGGAAGACAGGTGAGGACAGACTTCTACTAAAATGTAGAAACTCAGGCTGTTTTCAAGACCGCATACTACCGTACTGCCTACTACATACTGCGTTAGTACTAGACCGAATCTCCTTGTTGTTTACATTCTACTTCCGGGTAGAAAACCAGCTGTAATGTGAATGAGATCAATAGTAACGAACGAGAGTTTAGCTAGATATCATATTTTTCACGCCCTATCACCGTTTAGACAAATCTGAAATGATTGAAGAAACATTACTATTTCTGTGTGTGTGTTTTGTGTTGCTATGTGTTGTATTTATTCAGTTTGGGGGAATCACAGTGTCTAGAAAGCATCAGTGGCTCAGCTGACAGGGACAGCTAACGGTAGCTAAGCTAACAGCGGTAGCTAAGCTAACGGCGGTAGCTAAGCTGACGGTAGCTAAGCTAACAGCAGCTAAGCTAACGGTAGCTAAGCTAACAGCAGCTAATATAACGGCGGTAGCTAAGCTAACAGCGGTAGCTAAGCTAACGGTAGCTAAGCTAACAGCGGTAGCTAAGCTAACAGCAGGACGTCAGCTGTTAAAACCCTCCCGTTGTGGGACACGACATGAAACTACTCCAGTTAGCTCAGTCATGTTGGAACTCAGATATCCGCTGGAGAAAATATTTTTTCATGGAGCGTTTATTGAGTCACTGAGTTATTAAAGTTAAACAGGTAGCTAACCGTTAGCCCTGCTAATCTATGATAACCATGACTAATTACAAAAATGTGCACACGTAAATAGTAATGTTTGTCCAATCATTGGTTTTATAGACTTTACAAACATCAGATTAGTCTAAACAGTGATATAGTGACATGAAAAATTAGATAAATATAGTGAAACTCTCGTCCGTCACTATTGTTCTCATGCTGGTTTTCTACCAGGAAGTAGTTGTAAACAACAAGGAGATTCGTCCTATACTGCAGACTGAATGTAGGATTCAGTCTGCTACTTCAGCAGACCGACACCGTTCACACCGCAGTAACAGTATAGGCCTACAAGTTTCCCAGAATGCATTTCACAGCAACCGGTAGCTGTAGCTGTAAAACAGGTGAAAAGCTGTTTTATTTCCCGCTCTAGCGCTGTTATTATGTAACTTTATTAAGTTTTTATATGTTTTCATGTGAGAAAGTAACTGTTTAGATCCCAAATCTACGGCCAGTTGATCCAAACGACGGCTGGTTAGAAGTTTGCTCCGATGTTTTTCAGAGAAGTGAAGCTCTGCAGCGACTGGGACATCACAGAGACAGCAGCCGGTCTGCAGAGCTGCTCGGCCGGCCAACCTCCGTCCTCATCCCGGGGGAGAAAACCATCGCTAATTAACTTACCCGCAGGTTTTTAGAGGTTTACCACCGGCTGGTTACATTATTTCTAGGAGATAAATGTTGGTCTCAGTGATGAAATCTAACAGCTGTATCAGTAGCATTAGTTAGTGTGAATGTAAAGTGAAGCTTCCTGTGTGTATTGGACAGAAGAGCAGCGCTGCCTCGGGGCTCTGGAGCCTACGGACACAAACCACCACATTTACATCAAGAAATACATGTTTTACTATCAACACATCAGTCTGCAGTAAGGTTTATTTTACTAAACATGCTTTTATTGTGGAGGGGTGAGGTAACAGATGCTTTTATTGTGGCGGGATAAGGTAACTGATGCTTTTATTGTGGCGGGGTAGCTGATGAAAATCTGAGTGACACGTGGAAACATGTGACCTCTGACCTCGGCGGTCCTCGTTGCGTTGCCATGGCAGCGGCTGCAGATCAATAGCCATTCCATCCAGAGGTGACGGGGTTGATGGGAGAAGCATCACGTGACCAACAGGAAGTCACAGCCGCTGGTCGCCGTGGTAACGTGAGCTTCATCAACAAACAAACTAACACAAAGTTTCTCTGAGCAGAAGTTTGTTGTTGATCCGGTCAGGTGAGTTCTAACGATCCAATCAGATCGCTAACGAGGAAACAGGTGTGTTAACGAGCTGTGCGTGCTGCAGGACACACACACACAGTTGTCTGTCTCTGATTGGACGATCAGACAAGGTGAGACAGGTCACACACACACACACACACACACACACACACACACACACACACACACACACACACACACACAGAGAGGAGCAGTGTGTCGATGTGCAGCGATCGACACGAGGCCGATCAATAGGTCGTCTATCGATCAGCGGTAATGGAGATCATCAGTCTGAGAGAACGAGCTGCAGCTACACACACACACACACACACACACACACACACACACACACACACACACACACACACACACACACACACACACACACACACAGGGTAAATGAATGTATATACTTTTATTTTTTATTTTATTTGTATATTTCATTCTGTTGAGTCGTGTTTATGTTTCATTGAGTCTTGAAGATTTGACAAAATAGTTCTAGAACATTCATGAGGATAGAGAGAATATGAATGAGACAGAAAGAGAGGGAGAGAGAAAAATAGGGAAAGAAAAGAGAGGGAAAGAGAGAAAGAGAGGGAAAGAGAGGGAGAGAGAAAAGGAGGGAAAAAGAGGGAAAGAAAAGAGAGGGAGAGAGAAAAGAGAGGGAAAGAGAAAAAGGAGGGAAAGAGAAAAAGGGGGGAAAGAGAAAAGAGAGGGAAAGAGAAAAAGGAGGGAAAGAGGGAAAGAAAAGAGAGGGAAAGAGAAAAGAGAGAGAAAAAGGAGGGAAAGAGAAAAAGGAGGGAAAGAGAGGGAAAGAGAAAAGAGAGGGAGAGAGAAAAAGGAGGGAAAGAGAGGGAAAGAAAAAAGAGAGGGAAAGAGAAAAAGGAGGGAAAGAGAAAAAGGAGGGAAAGAGAGGGAAAGAAAAGAGAGGGAAAGAGAAAAGAGAGAGAAAAAGGAGGGAAAGAGAGGGAAAGAGAAAAAGGAGGGAAAGAGAGGGAAAGAGAAAACAGAGGGAGAGAGAAAAAGGAGGGAAAGAGAGGGAAAGAGAAAAGAGAGGGAAAGAGAAAAAGGAGGGAAAGAGAGGGAGAGCGAGAGAGAGGAACGAGTGGAAAAGGAAAAGGAGTGTTGATGGAGGAGGGGAGCTGCTGCTGCCACGGCAACCAGAGCTCCCTGCTCTCACTCAGGTCCTCAGGGAGACCCCGAGCTCCGTCTGTAACTGTAAGTCTTCTTAAAGGGACAGTGCAACATTTTCAGTTTTCTCACATTTCTATTTCCTGTTTGTCTGAGAGGTCAAAGGTCAGCGGTCGCTCAGTGGGACGACTCGCCGTAACCACGGCAGCGGAAGATCAAAACACCTGAAGATGAAAGGAAGGAGGAGGAGGAGGAAGCGGAGGAGAGGGGGGACTCTGAAGTTGTGGTCCATATCACTGCTCGATTTGTGACAGCTACATACGGCAACTCCACTTGGACAAACTTAGGACCAATTCCAATTCTAGTTTTCACCCCTAGCCCTTAACCCTTGCCCTTGAAACAGAGCTACAATTCCTAGAGGTTGAAAGTCAACCCCTATGAATTGGGACACCACTTCAACAGTCACATACGTCATCAGTCGTCTCTGCTGGCTTTCACATAAAGCAGACGTGACGAGCTTTTGCCACAAATCCTGTATTCAAAACCACGTTAACTTAATAAAATAAAATAAAATTTAATGAAGACTGATCGGTTCATTGTAAAACATTTATTTATGATGTAAATGTGGTGATTTCTGTATGTAGGCTACAGATCCCCCAGGCAGCTGCTTCTGTGTCCAAAACACATGAAGCTTCACTTTTAATTCAAACAAATTAATGCGACAATTGTTAGATTTCATCAATGAGACCAGCATTTATCTCCTAAAAAGAATGTAACTACGCGGCGGTAAACCTTTAAAACCCTGCGGGTAAGTTAATTAGCGATGGTTTTCTCCCCCGGGATGAGGACGGAGGTTGGCCGGCTGACCAGCTCTCTGTGACGAGCCGTTGATCTGCTCCACAGGTGGAGCTTCACTTCTCTGAAAAACATCGGAGCAAACGTCTAAACAGCCTCATGTGGATAAACCGACCTCACATTGGGATCTAAACAGCTACTTGACGTAATAACAGCGCTACAGCCAGAAATAAAACAGCTGCCGGTTGCCGCAAGATGCATTCTGGGAAACTTGCCATAGCCCTCGGTCCGTAGTGTGCCCCTGAAACATCTCAGTTTCGAGGGCGAGATAGCCAGACCACTTCCCCCTAACCCTCGTCTGAACCAGAATTGGGACACCCCTACCACTTCACATGAACGTGCAAAACGAAGGTTTAGGACCAAGGGCTAGGGCTAAGGGGAGAACTGGAATTCACCCTTAGTTGAATTGACTTAGGATCACTGCCCTGTGTGTGTCGCCAGAGACGCTTTATCTTTTTATTTTATTAGTAATGTAACTGAGGGTTGGTTGTGGTGGTTTGGATCTTGATGCTCAGAAAACAGGAACAGAGGAGACTTTTAGTGTTTACTCTGGTCTGTTCTCGCCGGCCTCATCACCATGACAACCACAAACAATCAACACACAACACGGCTGTCTTATGACGGACGTCCGTGGTAGCTACAACATGTCACTTAAAAAAATAAATCATTTTCACAGTACAGTATTTTAAATGTACAGAACTTTAAGCAGACTTCTGCTTGTACGCAAATCGGGCGGTGCCCTAATGAAGTTTGTCCATGTGGAGTTGCCGTAGACAGCGGTCAAAGATGGCGGCCATCGGGCAGCGATGCAAATCGGGTAGTGACAGTCCAGTATCCAGATGTGGACTGAGTAGCGTCATTGTGAGGTCACAGGGTCAGAGGTGTGTGTGTGTGTGTGTGTGTGAGGAGAACACACCTGAGCGGCGGTGGTGTGTGTGTGTGTGTGTGTGTGTGTGTGTGTTATCCGGTCCATCTTAATGACTTCCTGTTTGTGTGTGAGGGACAAAGGTTCGTTAACGTTTCAGTCTGAGAGAAAAACATTCATCATCATCGTTATTAACCAGTTAGATAAGAGACTCAACTCTGTGTTCACTCTCTCTGAATGTTAATATGACACAAAATACACATGTTGGCTGCAGTTCTCAGGCTCTACCCTTACAGAAAAAACACATGGACTTCACTTGCGAAACATTTTGCACATGTGGTTTTGGCCTAATTTTATATTTTACTTTTTTTTTTAATATTTTATTTCAAAGGGATAGTTCACCCCAAATTAAAATTTCCCTCATTATTATCTCCTCCCCCTCATGTGGACTAAGGGCTGGGAGAAGTTTCAGAGTCCTCCGTGGCTTCTCTGAGTTACAGGGGGTCTCGGCGTAGCAGTGCATGTCCATATGACGGTTGCAAATGGATACCAACTGTCTTCGTAACAAAAAGACACACCAAAAAACATCCAAATACCTCCATGCTGCTCGTATGTAATGTCCCTCTGGTATTGAAGCCCCGACATGAGAAATTGTTCAGAAAAAAATTAAATACGTCTATATTTCAAGCTCCCAGCACTGCACTTCCTGGATTTGCACTGCAAAACTCAAAATCTTACCAAGAATATTTGTCTTATTTCTAGTCAAAATGTAATTTCTAATTCCAAAACAAATCTCATTCTACTTAAAATAAGACTCATCACATTTAAAAAGCAGCTTGTTTTTAGACACTTTTTACTTCTTTCAAGTATATTTTTTACTTGAAATAAGTAGAAAAATCTGATAGTGGAGCAAGTTTTTCTTTCTTATTACAAACACAAAAAACTTGCTTTCACTGGCAGATTTTTCTACTTATTTCAAGTGAAAATTAGTTTGAAACAAGTGAAAATGATCTAAAAACAAGTTCATTTTTAGGTGATGAGTCTTATTTTAAGTGGAAAGAGATTAGTTTTGACTAGAAATGAGACATTTTGACAAGAAATAAGACGAGAGTTTTTGCAGTGTGGATGGAGCTTCCGCTACAAACAAGCTTAAAATATAGACTTAATTAATTACCCACGTGTGCATTCCCATGTGAATCCATTTTCCACATGTGGTAACATGTTTCCACATGTACACCACATGTGGAAAATGCGTTCAAATGGGAATGTACATGTGAATCACATATTTTTTGGCCAAAACCACATGTTTCCCACGTGCAAAATTTCTCACATGTGAAGTTCATGTGTTTTTTCTGTAAGGGTGGGACGATGTCAGTGTGTTGTGGTGTTGTTGTGTTGTGATGTGGGACAAAGAGACGTGAGACGGAGTCGGAGACGTGACTTTATTCACTGTGAAGATTCGTTACAGTCAAACATCGTTAAAACAATAAAGGCAGAACGAGTGCAGCTGATTGGACCGTCAGCTTTGATTGACAGCTCTATAAATGTGTGTTTTCACTTTTCTTTTGATACAAAACAAGTTTGTTTCACCACGGACACACAACGTCTAACATGACGACATTTATACAAAGATATAAATACAGTATTTATAATCTGTATCATACAAAAGTTTCCTCGGTGACGGTGAAGTACTCGGCTAACCACAAAACCCACACACAAAACAGGGGGCGGGGCTTAAGTGCTCGGGGCGGGGCTTGGGAGTTGTGGGAGGGGTTATGGTTAAAAAGACAACTCTGAACAAGAAGACGGACAGTTACAGTAGCCTATCAGGATGCAGGATTCATTTTTTTTTACAGTGCGAGCATAAAAAAGAGAACACAGACAGGTGGGGGCGGGGCTAAGGGAGGAAAGGGGCGGGGCAAAGGGTGGGAAAGGGGCGGGGCCAGGAGGCGTCACTCTTTTCTTTTAGCCTTTTAATCCCTTCGCTCCTCCATCATCATCATCATCATCATCATCATCATCATCATCAACACAAGGTCGGTTAAAACAATTAAAGTGATAGTTCACTCAAAATTTGAAATTTCCCTCATTATCTTTATTTTTTAGTGCATTCTGTCTTTTTTTTTTTTTTTTTAAATATTATGGTTATTATGTCCTATTTCAATTAATCTTAATATTGTATCTGTTCCCACTTTACCTGCCCAGGGACGACAGGCGGAAATTAGCAGTTGTTGCTATAACCTGGCTCAAAGCATCTCTTCTTGTTACAAGATTAATGTTTTTTGTGCATTGTCCCTGTTTTAAATAAATAAATTTCCCTCATTATTATCTCCTCCCCCTCATGTGGACTAAGGGCTGGGAGAAGTTTCAGAGTCCTCCGTGGCTTCTCTGAGTTACAGGGGGTCTCGGAGTAGCAGTGCATGTCCATATGACGGTTGAGAACGGAGCTCACTTTTCTTCATAACAAAAAGACACACTAAAAAACATCCAAATACCTCCATGCTGCTCGTATGTAATGTCCCTCTTGTATTGAAGCCCCAACATGAGAATTTGTTCCGCCGGTCAGTGCAAATCTCGCAGGAAGAGCAGTGAACTGAGACACTGGGAGCTTCCGCTACAAACAAGCTTTTAATATAGACTTATTTAATTTTTTTCGGAACAATTTCTCATGTTGGGGCTTCAATACCAGAGGGACATTACATATGAGCAGCATGGAGGTATCTGGATGTTTTTTGGTGTGTCTTTTTGGACAAAGAAAAGTGGTATCCATTCACAACCATTATATGGACAAATACTGCTGCTCTTCGGAGGACTGAGGAAATTTGAATTTTGGGTGAACTATCCCTTTAAAGGCCCCACATTAAAACCCAATGCTGGACTCCGATTGGCCGACAGCAGACAGCAGAGGTAAGTGATGTCACAGCGAGGAGAGCCAATAAGGTGAGCGGTCGATGCTGCATTCAGGTCGTCATGGTGAGAGTGGGGGGATTCGAACGCTGAGCAGTGACGTCATGACGCCTCGGGTGGTGGGCGTGGCCTCGGTGGATGAGGTCACAGCTCACAACCAGGAAGTAGAAGATGAACAATATTTACAAAGTGGGGAAAAAACTGCTGCAAAGCATGATGGGAAGTCCTGCTCCGTGTGAAGGGCTCCGAGGTATTTATCACCTGACAGGAAGACAACTGTACCCACGCCTCAACACAGTGGTAACCACGGCAACCAAAAAAAAAATCAACAACATTTTTTTTTTTTGTGAATGTAAATTTGTAACATTTTTCCGTAATGGGGCCTTTAGTAAAGGGATAGTTCAACATTAAGTCAAATTGGCCCATTGCCCATAATAATCCCTATAGTCATAGCAGTAGGTTTGTTACCTTTAATTGTCGGTGCAAGCTGTTTTTAGAACGGCGGAGCAGAGCCGTGAGCTGCTCAGAGCTACGCTACGGAGGCTCATTATGGGATTTCTTCATGGTTTCCCTCATCAAACTCATCAAATACACAATCCAACAACTCCACAACGCTCTGGTGGACAAGTTGTGACCTGCACATTCACCACGCTATGAGATAATAACACAACGTTACCACACAGAGTTGTTTTAGAGGGAAATACAGAGACTGTTGATGAAAAACTGTCCCTGAAGGCAACGTGCATCAGCTGTTTTGCACGAATTTCCCTCTACAACAACTCTGTGTGGTAACGTTGTGTTATTATCTCATAGCGTGGTGAATGTGCAGCTCACAACTTGTCCACCAGAGCGTTGTGGAGTTGTTGGATTGTGTATTTGATGAGTTTGATGAGGGAAACCAAGAAATCCCATAATGAGCCTCCGTAGCGTAGCTCTGAGCAGCTCACGGCTCTGCTCCGCCGTTCTAAAAACAGCTTGCACCGACAATTAAAGGTAACGAACCTACTGCTATGACTATATGGGGTTATGGCAATGGGCCAACTTGACAAAATATAATGAACTATCCCTTTAATGTTCCTCGTCTTTCTGTACCGTACGTGGAGGAAGTGATGTCACATCATGTCACCGGTGTGGTGACATCATCGAGGCCCCGCCCCCAGAACACAGAGTAAACAGCAGAATAATTACAGAGCTGAAAGCACCTGGAGAAACAACAGTCCTGCTCATTGGCTGCTCCACAGACCAGAGGCCCCGCCCACTCAGAGCCACGCTCGCTCCTGAGTGGTCAGCTGCTGCCTGAGGCCCCTCCTCCTCTGAGGTGATTGGTGCTCATGGCTGAAGGGGGGAGGAGGGAGACGAGGGGGGAGGAAGGGCTCTTACATCGGGGGGACGACGAGGCCGGACATGGCTGAAGGAGACAGAGAGACAGAGAGAGAGAGGTGATGAGACTCTGCATCATGAACTCATCTGTAGGATTCTGTTGCTTTAAAGGGACAACGAGGAGTTTCTGTTTGGTTATAAAAGTCTGATATTAATGTGGATGAATCTCCGTTACCACTTGTTAATGGTCCATTTTAGATAAATCTATGGTTTTGTCTCTATGGTTATTTTGTTATTATTAGTGGTGGTGGAAATGCTGGGCGAGCCGACCAGCGTTTCTTTACTTTCGGTTTCGTGGCGAGTCATGAGCAGTGGCGGCCTTAGACATCTGGGGGCCCGTTTCAATATTTCATATGAGGCCCTACCCTGTTAAACATACAATTATTTGCCAGCTATGTGCCCGTGTGTCGCTGATGCTTTAAACCCTGAAAGGACGCAGTAAACGCACTATCCATGCATCCCAGGTACGCACAACACATTAAGTGTTAAAATCACTATCAGGGCAAGAAATCAGGACTTAGCAGAAAAAACGAGGACTGAAGTTGGTTTTCATCAAAAAAAAAAAAAACATGAACAGGAATCTTAACACAATCAAAAACTACAGGCTTTAACAATATTCTGAATTTAAATTGGCAACAAAAGTAATGAGAGCAAAGTGCTCCGCGTTATTTCAGCACCACGACCATGGACAAGGAAAGGACGAGACATGCGGACAGACAGTCTGTCGGTGCTGATCCTGTCGGTGCTGCGGTGCTGGAGCAGCAGACAGACAGCTGTCTCCTCCATTATTACAATCTGTAAATAAGCTGCCAATAATATCACATTTTAGTTGTGCTCGCGCTGTGTTTTATTTCTCTGTTAAGTTAGGACGTACTCATAGATCGCCTATTTGGAGGCATTTTAACCCGAGGAAGAAAAAAAAGAGGAGGAAAGTGATTGACAGACATCAATCATCAGGTTACGCAACTGGGCGCACGTCAGGAGGAAAGCAGGAAAAACAAAAGGACATAAGAGAAAAGGAATAATACTGGGAGAAGGAAAGGAGGGTCTATTGATAGTTTGCGGGCCGTTTTCAAAGGTAAGCCTACGTTGTTATTGATATTTCCTGCCGTATTATTAATTAGGAGTGATTACCGTCGCGGTGTGGCACGATACGCGCATCAGTGGTTGTAGAGCGGATCAGGGGTCGAGTGTGTGACCGCACGGTGGACAGAGCTGTTTGTGTGTGTGGTGGATGTAGGCCTGTGTGTGCGTGTATGTTAAGGTGAAACTTAGGTGATGAATTATTGTTCTGTCTTTTACTTGGTGGCTGGCAGCTGGGGGCCCCCCTGGAGGCTGGGGCCCGTTTCAATTGAAACGGTTGAAACATAGGTAAGGCCGCCTATGGTCATGAGAATAACGCCGCCGAATCTCCGTTTATGGTGGGAACTACGACGGTATGTGATCGTCTTCCAACCTCTGACTTTAATTCTTGATGAATGAAAACATGAGTCTGTCTTGCACCGGTCAAAGAATTTCACGGTGCGGAGGCTCATAAATGTAGTGTGGAAACACTTCACTTTTACAAAACTCCTCGTTGTCCCTTTAAAGTACCACTATCGCAAACTCTAATTCTTTGTTCAGTTACTAGATGGGGGCCGGTGGTGCAGCGCATCAGATATAAACATCCTCGTTCTCTTACGTTCAGGCTCGTCTCATAACAAAAAGGAATTCTTCATTTGCTCCACAGGCACGACACCGTTGGCTATATAGTATTTTGTGTACAGATAGTTATGGCTCCTCTGGACTTATTTATTGCATATTTTCCAGTTTTTTTAATTGCTATTACTGCTGTATTTGCGATAGTGCTACTTTAAATGCTAAAATACATTGAAACGTTCTTTTTTAAAAGGAACATTGTGTAGGAATTCCTCCATCTAGCGTTGTGGTTGTATATCTCAAGCAACTCAATGGTATTTTTCATGCTGCATTCAGCATACAGGTATGTTGTTTACGCCGTTACGTGCAGTGGCTGTCGTCCGTCTGCCGTCTGCCCAATTTCACCTGAATGCAGCATGAAAAATACGACTGAGTTGCTTTAGATATACAACCACAACGCTAGATGGAGGAATTCCTACACAATGTAGCTTTAAATGATAAAATACATAAAGAAGTTTGTGTGTCCTTTGTGATGTTTTTATCTCAGCTACATGAAGAACTTTGGATGTAAAGTTTGTCCCAGAAGTCGGAACTCTGAGATTGAACTGGGAAAGATCTGAGTTCAGACTTGTCTCGAATGCAGCGTTTGTCAACACTCAAGATGTCACATGATCAGTGTTTATCACAACAGCAGAACACACTGTTGTTGACACACACACACACACACACACACATAGAGGGTGTGATGACATGTTGTTCCTCATTAGTTTCCTTTAACGACAAAATGCATGTAGCAGCACGTAGTTTAATTTACTAGCTCATTACACACACACACACACACACACACACACACACACACACACACACACACACACACACACACACACACACACACACACACACAGTTTAATTAAGTGGAGGCAGGAGTGTGTAAAACGACACTCGACTTGTTCAGACTCTTCACGTCTATAATCATCAATATCATCATTGATCTGATCAGTGGGATTTGACAACTTTATTAAAGGATCGACAGCTGGAGCCTTTACCACCATTAATCACACACACACACACACACACACACACACACATGGGCGCGCACACACACACACACGGGCGCACACACAGAGACAGACACACACACACACACACAGGGTAGGTAACTTGAGTACTGTTAGTATTGCATGGAGAGTGACAGGCCAACGCATGTTTTATTCACTACAACCCACAGATACATCCTCTAAACACACACACACGCACGCACACACGCGAACGCACACACACACACACACACACACACACACACACTGGTGCGGTGGGTGTGTGTGATGTCAGTGTTTCTGACAGAGAGGTTTGTTGAGTGTTAAATATTCATGTTGCTCTCTGCCTTCACTGAGGCAGAAAGGCCACAGAGTGAGTGTGTCTGTGTGTGTGTGCCTCTGTATCTGTGTGTGTGTGTGTGTCTCTGTGTGTGTGTGTGTGCGAGTGTGCGTGTGTGTGTTAGACCTCCACTAGGAAGCAGAGCTGATGAAAAACAGCAGCAGAAACAAAGTGACGATCATTTACAGTTAAACAGCTGCTTTCTGCTGCTTCAATCAGCCACTCTGACAACGCACTTATTATGATAACAACAATACTAAAACTAGTAACAATAATAAATCATGTGTGTGTGTGTGTGTGTGTGTGTACCTTGCAGTCCGTTGTTGTTGGCTGAGCAGTTTGGAGGAGGAGGTGAAGCTGGGGGTCGTACGACGGGAGCGAAGGCGCTCTTCTGTTTGACGGCAGCAGAGAAGGAGAAGACGCCGTGGGACGAGTTACAGTTGGACACGGCCATGGTCGGACTGGACGGGACGACTGCAGCACAGAGAGACCAGAGACCACAGACCAGATCAGAGACCAGGGACCAGATCAGAGACCAGAAACCACAAACCAGATCAGAGACCAGAAACCAGTTCAGAGATCAGAAACCAGTTTAGAAACCAGTTCAGAAACCAGTTCAGAAACTAGAAACCAGTTCAGAAACCAGAAACCAGCTCAGAAACCAGCTCAAAAACCAGAAACCAGTTCAGAAACCAGAAACCAGCTCAGAGACCAGTTCAGAAACCAGCTCAGAAACCAGTTCAGAAACTAGTTCAGAAACCAGTTCAGAAACCAGCTCAAAAACCAGAAACCAGTTCAGAAACCAGTTCAGAAACTAGAAACCAGCTCAGAAACCATAAACCAGCTCAGAAACTAGAAACCAGCTCAGAAACCAGAAACCAGTTCAGAAACCAGAAACCAGCTCAGAAACCAGTTCAGAAACCAGTTCAGAGACCAGAAACCAGTTCAGAAACCAGCTCAGAAACCAGTTCAGAAACCAGTTCAGAGACCAGAAACCAGCTCAGAAACCAGCTCAGAAACTAGAAACCAGCTCAGAAACCAGAAACCAGCTCAGAAACCAGCTCAGAAACCAGTTCAGAAACCAGTTCAGAGACCAGAAACCAGCTCAGAAACCAGTTCAGAAACCAGTTCAGAGACCAGAAACCAGCTCAGAAACCAGCTCAGAAACCAGTTCAGAAACCAGTTCAGTACAGTACCCAGGGGCGAGAACCCAGGGGCGTGTCCAGATATTTCTGATAGGGGTGGCCCAAGTGGGAGCATGAGTGCCCGCGCGCACACATTACGTACCCATGTATGTGCACAAGCAAACACACAGGTTTTGGCCACACCCAGTTCTGTCTGCAAAACTCGTATAAATTATTACTAACACTGCAAGAAAAACTAGACCTACTAGTCAAAATACAGGAGTGGCAACATACAATTGTGATAGAAAACCTCAATATTTCATTCTTGAAAAAAAAGTTACTTGACAAAAGGCAGTACAAAATAACGTATAAAATGACTCTGACTAAGCATATATCATATACCATCATATTTTGGGGTGGCCAATCAGATTTCAGGGAGTGGCCTGTGCCACCCAAGGCCACTCCCTGAACACGCCACTGGTAGAACCTACAGTACTTGCAGTAGTAGTATTTACCTTGATACTTACTGCCGTAGGGAGAGTTGGCAGACGAGCCGTTGAGGAAACCCGGTGACGTGGCCACTCCCAGGTTCGGCATGCCGCTGTTGCCGTAACCGTTCATGCTGTTGCTTACTGTGTTGCCATAGTTACTCTGTTGGGGGGTGGAGCTTGGGACGTATCCCCGCGGCGACACACTGCTGGTGTTACGACTGTAGCCAACTGGAAGAGGACGAGAAAGAGGATTAATGAGACTTATGGGACTTTTAGGACCTGAGGACTTTGAGGACCTGAGGCCTTATAAGGGAACTATGCAAGTCGGCCGCTATTTTGTTGTTTTAGTTTCTTTTTTTCACTTTTTTCATATTTTCACTGTCATAAAAACTACTGCTACTCACCCCCCACCCACAACCATGTGCATTTGTTTTCAGCGAAGCCGGACAGAAGACAATCCATGGAGCGATGTCTACCAGGTGGGTAATGTTTGGTACCGTTAACAAGAGATTACGGATTACGGGCATGTTTGTATCTTAGTGCTGTAAAGCAGTACACCGGGTCAGAGGCACTGATCTTTCAAGCTTGGTTTTTGTCCAAGAGACCCTAGGTAGGAGGCAGAGAGCCTCCATTCTCCCTGTAACAAGTCATTTAACCATCACAACTACCCAGAAGCTGCTTCATTAAGATGCAAATCTGGCATATTTCCTCTTTAAGGACCGGAAGACTTTAAGGACCTTAGGACTTCAAGGACCTGAGGAGTTTGAGGACCTGAAGACCTTAAGGACCCAAGGACCTTTAGGACCTGAGGACTTTAAATACCTAAAGATTTAAAGGACCTGCAGACCATAAGGACCTGAAGACTTAAAGGACCTTAGGACTTACTGTGCGTTCACACCAAAAGCTTCCAAAGCGTCAAAAACGCTCGAGGGTGGGCGTCAGACAAGACAGCTTCCAAAACGGCAAATATTTTCAGCTGCTTTGGTCGCTCGTCACGTGACTGATGTCAAAGTTCGATCGCACTGGTCATTGGGGAACCGAAATACAAAAAAAAGAAAAAAAAAGGCAGCCGAAGGACATCTCTATTCTGACAGGTTGCCGCCGAACCACGTCATAGCTAATTACCCTAAAGTTAACCAGGGCTCAACTTCTCATCTGGTGACGCTTTGGAAGCGCGGCAACACCTGTTGACGCTTTGGTCGCTCAGTGTTGCCGGGCTCTCATTGAAAATGAATTGACTTCCGGCGTTTTGACGCTTTGGAAGCTTTTGGTGTGAACGCACAGTTAAAGGACCTTAGGACTTCAAGGACCTGAAGACTCGTAGACTCTGAGGACTGGAGGACCTAGTCGACTTCACCTGCAGTCCTTCTACCTGAGTGACTTCATGTGAGTCTTACCTTGCGTTGTCTCTGAGACGTTGACAGCCAGCTGTCCGCTGAAGGAGTTAACTCCCATCATGCCATGGGAGGCAGTGTTGCCTAGCGACGGGATCTGGTTGTGGTTCCTGGGAACGCTGTAGAGAGCCTCGGCGATGTCGGCCGCACGCTTCAAGATGATCTCCTGCAGGAAAACGTCACAAACGTCAACAGTGTTACCAGAGGTCACCAGTGCCTCCTCCTCACTGGTTTCATTAGCCATGTTTCCACCGAAATTTCCACGAACCGTTAGTAGCTACCCGCAACTAAGGGGCAGTCCACACGAACGCGGGTATTTTTGAAAAACTTTTTCCGAAAAGTCCGGTTTCAGCAGTCATGTGTGGTCAGGAAAACCGAGGAAAACCGCAATTTCTTGACGACATCGTTCGACGTCACACTGTGCGAGGGTAAACAGTAAGTTGTATCCATGGAGACTTGTGGAGCTTCTAGACGTGACCAGCTGACGGAGTTGCTGTTACTGCTGCTATTTAGCATTTAGCATAGCCATTGTTGTTTTTCCAGTATGAATTTTTCCAGCCTTGTGATTGGCTAAAATGGCCTTCCTGTTAGGAGTGCTATTGCCACCTACTGCTTTGGCATGTGCATGACATTGTTTGAGGTTACAAAAATACCCGTGTTGGTGTGGACTCGGCCTATAAGGTTCCTGTGGCCCGCTGTTGTCTGCGTTTCCACCAAGGCCCAAAGTCCCAGAGAGATTATGCAAATCACTAAATGTAACCTACTAGTCTTAAAATTAGCCGATCAGGAACGGAACGGATCGGTCGGACGGTGGGTCGGTCGGCCTTAATCAACAAATCTGTGGCGGCCGAGTACTCGGATATGGGCTACAGCCCTAATTAATAAAAAAAAAAAATCAAACAAATCCACACTAAAAAAAAACAAAAGAGACTGCTGCAGCTGGAATTGAATATACCGGCGGGTAAAACGCAGAATTGAGTGCTCAACCAATCGGAGGTGTTCGGTGCACAGACCAGGCCCACATAGTTCCTGAACCTACCGACCGGGGGGGGGGGACTTTTCCACCCTGGAACTACATTTTGGTTCCTGTTTCTGTTCATCTTTTACTCTCTAATTCAAATAAAGGTTCAGTAAAATCAACAAAGCCCATGCTGCTGCGCGTCGGCCTGTAGGGGAGTTTCATGTTTCATGTTGAGTCACACACACACAGACATGCAGACAACATGAGAGCTTACACACACACAAACACACATACACACACATTGACACACACGTACACACAGGTTATTATTGTAACTACAGTTGGATTTACATTCGTTTACAACCTCTGTTCTCTGTTCAAGGTTACTCTTTCATTTCACTAGACCTGTGTGTGTGTGTGTGTGTGTGTGTGTGTGTGTGTGTGTGTGTGTGTGTGTGTGTGTGTGTGTGTGTGTGTGTGTGTGTGTGTGTGTGTGTGTGTGTGTGTGTGTGCGTGCGTGCGTGCGTGCGTGCGTGCGTGTGTGTGTGTGTGTGTGTGTTTGGGGCGATTAACTGGCGGGTTGAGAAGCGTGTCGGAGAGGGAGTCAGGAGGATGGAGGAATATAAAGCTCCCCTCCTCCATCAGTGTTTCAGGAGGTTCTGACTCATAAACCTGCAGCAGCTCCGTCCTGCTCGCTGAGCATCATGGGACATTTTTTACCCTTTTTTTTTATTTTTAACAAGAAAATAAAAACACCTTCACGTCTCCACACGGACGTAAAGTCAAAGTTTTTAACTTTGACTCAGATTCGATCTGGTTCAGCTTCTGTCTCAGTCCTCAAGGACCCAGGTGAGAGCTTCCCCTGGTGGCCGGTGGCGGTACTGCTGCTGGTTAACAACAACAAAGTGGATAGGTCGACCTCGGGCCAATGGATACACAGCTGTCATCTAGTTTAGTACTGGAAAAACTGACTCCCATGGCAAGAGGAAAAGCTGAGGACTTTAACAAGATGTGGTTGTCTTTCCTAACCTGAATGTGCAACCTAGAACTGGACCAGATCTGGTGCCACCACCTCCATCTTTCTTTCTTTTTTGTGTCATTGTCGTGTGAGCTGCTGGACTAATTTGAATTTCCCTCCTAGGGATGAATAAAGTATTCTCTATTCTATTCTATTCTATTTATGACCTTAAAACGGCTCAATACTGGTTCCATGGCTGGAGTATTACAGTAGTACTGTGAAGTAGAAATAGAGATGAAGAGAAGGACCCAATTATGGATCGATGTTGTTCTGAATAAATGTTTCTGTGCATATTGATGTTCACTGGAATGAATGCAGGCTGAATATGTAGGCTAATACACATTTTGATATTATGATCAAAACTTTATTTAACTTATTGTGGGAGGATTAGAAGGGTTTCTCTTTCTGTTTGTGTGCGTTATATTTTTGTTGTTGTTATGTGTATGATGTATGTCCATTAACTCCTGTTGACCTTCTGGGTCAAATTGACCCAATCTGTTCCCTTCCTCCATCCTTCCTTCTTTCCTTTCTTTCTCCCTTCCTTCTTTCCACAATCCCTTTTCCCTTCCTTCCTTCCTTCCTCCTTCCTTTTTGACCCAGTTGACCCAGTCTGTTCCCTCCCTCCATCTATCTTTCATTTCTTTTTCCCTTCCTTCTTTCCTCCCATCAGGTGTGCAGAGGTGGTGAAAGTTACCTGGTTGTTATGAGGCATCCCATAGAGCGCCTCCACCAGGTCAGCTGCTCTCTTCAACAGCACCTCCTGCAGAGGAGGAGGAGGAGGAGGAGAGGAGAGGAGGAGAGAGGAGGAGGAGAGAGGAGGAGGAGGAAGAGGAGGAGGAGAGAGGAGGAGGAAGAGGAGGAGGAGGAGGAGAGGAGGAAGGGGAGGAGAAGAGGAGGAGGAGAGAGGAGAAGAGGTTATAACATCTGGTCAGATGTGGAAATACGATGATGAAGGTTCAGCTGTGTGTGTGTGTGTGTGTGTCTCTATGTGTGGTTGTGTGTGTGTGTGTGTGTGTGTTAGAGTGTGTGTGTGGTTGTTGACCTGATGGAGTTGATAGTATTAAACAGTGTTTATTCTAATCAGCTCAGTTACACCTCACAGAGCGCACACACACACACACACACACACACACACACACACACATAGACACACACACACACACACACACACACACACAAACACACACACACTCTGAGCCTCTTCAACACTGAACCACTTCACTTCAATGAGCAGAGTTAAAACGCTGCCAAACAAACAGCTGAGTGTGTGTGTGTGTGTGTGTTAGAGTGTGTGTCTCTATGTGTGTGTGTGTGTGTGTGTGTGTGTTAGTGTGTGTGTGTCTCTCTGTGTGTGTTAGAGTGTGTGTGTGTGTGTGTGTGTGTCTAATCGGGCAGTGACAGAACAATGCTTCATTTAGCCTTTATCTTAATTAAACACACACACTCAGTTAATCTGCTGCTTTTCATTACTAACTTCTTCAGGAGGGTTTCAATTAACCCCTCCTCCTCTTCATCCCCCTCTTCTCCTCCTCTCCTCCTCCTCCTCTTCATCCATCCATCCATCCATCCACCAACACCACACTCACTCCTCCTCTCCTCCTCCTCATCCCTCCATCTCTCCCTCTTCTCTCTCTCTCCTATACAGTTTTAACATTTCTCCTCTTTGTGTTTTTATTCCTTCTTTTTTTAAATCCTTTTTGTTCTCTTCCTATCTGTTGTTTTTTTCTACTCCTTTCCTTCCACACCTCCTTTCCTTCCACTCCTCCTTTCCTTCCACACCTCCTTTCCTTCCACTCCTCCCCTTTCCTTTCATTTCTCTTATCTAATTTATTTTCTCTCATCTCCTCCTTTCCTTCTACTCCTCCCCCTCTCCTCCTCCTCCTCCTCCTCCTCCTCCTCCTCTCCTTTCCTTTCCTTTCCTTTCATTTCTCTTATCTCCTCCTTTCCTTCCACACCTCCTTACCTCCTTACCTCCTTTCCTTTCCTTCCACACTCCTCCTTTCCTTCCACACCTCCTTACCTCCTTCCCTTTCCTTTCCTTTCTTTTATCTAATTTCTTTTCTCTCATCTCCTCCTTTCCTTCCACTCCTCCTTTCCTTTCCTTTATTTTATCTAATGTCTTTTCTTCTACTCCTCCTCCTTTCCTTCCACTCCTCCTCTCCTTCCCTCTCCTTTCTTTTATCTCATTTCTTTTCTTTCATCTCCTCCTCGCCACCTGACAAACATCATTTCTCTGATCTCAAATAAATGTTATGAACTGTGATTTACGACCTTTAACACACTGTCGAGTTATCACTGATACTCACACACACACACACACACACACACACACACACACACACACACACACACACACACACACACTCGCGCGCTGAGGGGAAGTCATTTCTGTGAAGTAGCTTTCAGCCGCCGATCGTCTTTAATCTGCTCGTTTATGCAGAGCGACGTTCGAGTGTGTCGGCGTGTGTGAGGGGATTTATTCACACGCACACACACATGCACACACACACACACACACACACACACACACACACACACACACACACACACACACACACACACTCTCTGTTTATAGTGACAAATGAAAGCCTTATTATTACAAGTGTTTCACTGTTTCCCAGTGAGATGACAAGCACCTCTCTCCCACACACACACACACACACACATTAACAAGGTTACCACGGCGATACAGCTGGAGGTTGGGATGTCATCACTGAGGAGGAAACCAATTATTCTTTTTAACGCACACACACAGACACACACACACACACACACTCTCTAAGCCTCGGCAGCAGGAAATGAACCTTAATAGCTGCGACATGAAGAATAATTATAATAAATGAGAAAAGTCTAAATAAATAACAGAATAATAGAGTCAGGAGGTGTGTGTGTGTGTGTGTGTGTGTGTGTGTGTGTGTGTGTGTGTGTGTGTGTGTGTGTGTGTGTCTGTGTGTGTGTGTGTGCCAGTCTAACACTCAGATACACAACAGATCACTGTAACCGTGTCACATGATGTCATCGCCGCCGCTGCAGGGGGGCGGGGCCTAACTGTCAGATGATCTTATCACTGCAAAAACTCAAAGTCTTTCCAAGAATATTTGTCTTATTTCTTGTCAAAATGTCTCATTTCTAGTCTAAACTAATCTCTTTCCACTTAAAATAAGACTCATCACCTAAAAATGAACTTGTTTTTAGATCATTTTCACTTGTTTCAAACTAATTTTCACTTGAAATAAGTAGAAAAATCTGCCAGTGAAAGCAGGTTTTTTGTGCTTGTAATAAGGAAGAAAAACTTGCTCCACTGTCAGATTTTTCTACTTATTTCAAGTGAAAATCAGCTTGAAAGAAGTAAAAAGTGTCTAAAAACAAGCTGCTTTTTACGTGATGAGTCTTATTTTATGTATAATTAGATTAGTTTTGACTAGAAATAAGACAAATGCTCTTGGTAAGATGTAGAGTTTTTGCAGTGATATTAGTGTGACTCAACAAGATGTGTGTGTTTGTGTGTGTGTCTGTGTGTTTATGTGTGTGTGACCGGACAGAAACAGCAAAAGAAAAACACTTATTTTATAAATCAGATAAGAGGAAGACTGATAATCGTGTGTGTGTGTGTGTGTGTGTGTGTGCCAATCTCCTCTCTTGCCACATGGCTGCACACACTGATTACCTGATTTGACTGTTTCAACCTCTCTGTTTGCCAATGGGCTTTACACACACACACACACACACACACACACACACACACACACACACACACACACACACACACACACACACTCTAACACACACACACACGGACCCAGAAATACACTGGTTTACCTTTTATTTAATCATCCCTCTCTCACACACAAACAGGAACAGTGTGTGTGTGTGTGTGTGTGTGTGTGTGATGATGAATGTCAGGTCAGTCCAGTGACATAGAAACAAGTTGCAGAGTGACTTTGATGTGAATGCAGTGGGTTACTACGACGATGATGACGATGCGTCTGATTGGCCGTTCTGAGTGTCAATCACCGGAACAAACACACAACAACCTCAAGGTCACTGACCCTGGACAAGAAGAAGAGGAGGAGGAGGAAGAGGAGGAGGAGGATGTTTCCAGAGACCGGTTGTGTCCTAAATCACTCCCTCATCCCCTCCTCCCTACTCACTATATAGTGAATTCAATATAGTGACTCACTGGTCAAATAAAAAAACACTTTTGGACACTACTCCGCCGCACAGTTAATGACGTATTACATCGCATAATTAAAGCGCTCCGACCACGATTATAACGGCCGGTGTAGCATAGACCTACGTGTGTATAGGTACCAAAATAAAAAGAGGAGTAAAGAAATATATTAAGCGGTAATATATATATTTAAGCATCAAAGATGTTCAATCAAACCCACATAGTTTGAAACAACGTTCAAAACACACACAGCCAGTGTCACAACTAAGCATAAAGTCCGCTAGCTTAATGCTAACATATAATGTAAAACACCATAGACAGGCTAACAGAAAGTAGCCTCGCTATCCAGAGTCTGTGGTCAGTTTATAACGCTTGTTAGGAAATTTGCTCTGACGTTTGTTGTGGGAGTCTGTGGAAGCCGCGACCGGACAACTCTGGCAGCTGGACACATTTATTGAGGCTGCTGCACTACTGCATTTATTTGGTAGCTACACCGGTCACTACTGCATTTATTTGGTAGCTACACCGGTCACTACTGCATTTATTTGGTAGCTACACCGGTCACTACTGCATTTATTTGGTAGCTACACCGGTCACTACTTCATTTATTTGGTAGCTACACCGGTCACTACTTCATTTATTTGGTAGCTACACCGGTCACTACTGCATTTATTTGGTAGCTACACCGGTCACTACTTCATTTATTTGGTAGCTACACCGGTCGCTACTGCATTTATTTGGTAGCTACACCGGTCGCTACTGCATTTATTTGGTAGCTACACCGGTCACTACTTCATTTATTTGGTAGCTACACCGGTCGCTACTGCATTTATTTGGTAGCTACACCGGTCGCTACTGCATTTATTTGGTAGCTACACCGGTCACTACTTGCATTTATTTGGTAGCTACACCGGTCGCTCTGGGCCGCTGTGGTAACGGCGTCGATCCGTGACCGCAATGCATGATGGGATATCTTGCTCCGGTTAGTGACCATCGGATGTTCACTACATTTGGCGGTGAATTGTGGGATAGATTCAGTCACTATATAGTGAACATTAATAATCACTAAACATTCAGACACCACTACAACAACTGGTCACTAGATAGAGAGGAGGGGGGTTAGGACACAGCCAATGACATCACTTCCTGTCAGCTCCTGTGGTGGAGTCTCTTTGCTGCAGCCGAGCACAAGGCATCGTGGGTAATTGAATAAAACCATTACAGATGAATTATTAAGGAGGTGGTTTCATTATGGAGCTAACAGCATGTCAGCTCACATCACAGCACAGCACACACACCTAACACACACACACACACACACACACACACACACACACACACACACACACACACACACACACACACACACACACACACACACACACACACACGCAGTAGAATCAGCTGATGGTTATCAGAGTGGAAGCAGCCAACCAGAACACAGCCTGATGGAAACAACCAACAATCAGCACTTATTCTGTCTGTTTGGATAAAACTACTGTTTGTCTGTGTGTGTGTGTGTGTGTGTGTGTGTGTGTGTGTGTGTGTGTGTGTGTGTGTGTGTGTGTGTTACCTTGGGCAGCCTCTCGGGGTCTCCGGGGTGACGGGGGATGACCTTCTGTAACCTCTGGAAGCCGTAGTCGATGGTCGGCTCGTTTAACGCTGAGGAAGAGGAGGAGGAGGAAGACCATCAGGTAACCGTCGGCAACAGCCATCTTCATCATCATCATCATCATCATCATCCTCCTCTCCTTCCACATCTCCTTTCCTCCTTTCCTTCCATACTTTGTCTCCTTCCACACCTCCTTTCCTTCCTCTCCTTCCACAACGCCTTTCCTCCTTTCCCTCCACACCTCCTTTCTTCTTTTCCTTCCACTCCTCCTTTCCTCCTTTCCTTCCACACCTCCTTTCCTTCCTCTCCTTCCACACCTCCTTTCCTTCCATACTTTGTCTCCTTCTACACCTCCTTTCCTTCCTCTCCTTCCACACCTCCTTTCCTTCCACACTGTCTCCTTCCACACCTCCTTTCTTCTTCTCCCTCCACAACTCCTTTCCTCCTTTCCTTCCACACCTCCTTTCCTCCTTTCCTTCCATACTTTGTCTCCTTCTACACCTCCTTTCATTCCTCTCCTTCCACAACTCCTTTCCTCCTTTCCTTCCACACTGTCTCCTTCCACACCTCCTTTCCTCCTTTCTTCTTCTCCTTCCACTCCTCCTTTCCTCCTCTCCTTCCACACCTCCTTTCTTCCTCTCCTTCCACACCTCCTTTCCTCCTCTCCTTCCACACCTCATTTCCTCCTCTCCTTCCACAATTCCTTTCCTCCTTTCCTTCCACACCTCATTTCCTCCTCTCCTTCCACAATTCCTTTCCTCCTTTCCTTCCACACCTCATTTCCTCCTCTCCTTCCACAATTCCTTTCCTCCTCTCCTTCCACAACTCCTTTCCTTCCACTCCTCCTTTCCTTCCACGCCTCCTTTCTTCCTCTCCTTCCACACCTCCTTTCCTCCTTTCCTTCCACACCTCATTTCCTCCTCTCCTTCCACAATTCCTTTCCTCCTTTCCCTCCACACCTCCTCTCCTTCCACTCCTCATTTCCTTCCACGCCTCCTTTCTTCCTTTCCTTCCACTCCTCCTTTCCTCCTTTCTTTCCACACCTCCTTTCCTCGTCTCCTTACACACCTCCTTTCCTTCCACACCTTCTTTCCTCCATTCCTTCCACTCCCCCTTTTCTCCTTTCTTTCCACTCCTCCTCTCCTTCATCCTTCATCATCATATCATCATCACCATCACACGTTGACTCCTTGTTTCCTCTTCCTCTCTCCTCTAACATCATTTACACTTTAAACTGTGGGGAGGTGATAAATCAGTGTGTGTGTGTGTGTGTGTTTCAGTGTGTGTCTGTGTGTGTGTGTGTGTCTGTGTGTTTCAGTGTGTGTGTGTGTGTGTAGAGTGTGTGTGTGTGTAGAGAGTGTGTGTGTAGAGAGTGTGGATGAAGTGTATGAATCATAATCCTGTCTTGGTTCAGCTGCGTTTAACAAGCTTTAGACTGACTCTGCTATACATCACAAACAGTGTGTGTGTGTCAGTGTGTGTCAGTGTGTATATGTGTGTGTGTGTGTGTGTGTGTGTGTATCAGTGTGTGTCAGTGTGTGTGTGTGTGTGTTCAGTCCTTGAGGAGTCACAGCCCGGAACCAGCAGCAGTTATAGGAGTGTGTTAGCTCTCCAGATGTCTGTGTTATGTACTGACTCCTCTGTGTGTGTGTGTGTGTGTGTGTGTGTGTATGACCTTGTGTGTGTGTGTGTGTGTGTGTGGTTCAGTGTAGGTGTGTGTGTGTGTGTGTGTGTGTAATCTGTGTGTGTTCTGTGTCAGTGAAGCTCCAGTCGATCGTCGTGTCATTGATCCGCTCCGATCGGTCTGACTCTTAACCCTGATTGGTTAACTGTCTGATCAATAAGGTCTGACTGCGTCGCCGCGGTAACGGGCATCGTTGTTAATACTGGTTGTTAATAAAGATCTGATTGGTTTGTATTGATCTGACATGACAGCAGGTATTGATCTCCCTCCTGTTACATCACCACAGAGTACAAATACTACTGGTCAACATTTACAGCAATCACTTCTATAGAGTGTTTGGTCTGAAACACGGGTCTGTCAGTCACTCTGCTCTGCTCTGAGCCCAGGAGAAAACTTTCCTTGTATCCTACAACCTTTATCCAATGAGGAGAGAGAACGGCATAAAGGGGCAGTCCTCTCTGTGTGTGCAGCCAAGGGATGCGCCTGAATGTGGTGACGTAGGGACGAGGACCAATAGATCCATGACGAGGGCGGGGGCTGCTAACTCCATCTGCTGACAAGACGTTATGGTGCGTTCAAGGCAACTCGTAACTCGTGTTTTTCCGACCTGTGAAGTGGTACCAGTTCGATCTGGTACGAGTTCACGGGTCAGAAGTTACGAGTGGCCGTTATAGTGACTTTCACAGGTAAAACAGGTCGGAGAAACACGAGTGGGTTGCCTGGAACGCTACAAAGTCGTAAGTCGTGACTTGAAGCTGTAATTTACGGTTTCAAAAGCCTGACTGGAACGCAGCATTAGCCAAAACCACCGGATCGCTTACTTCTGCTTTAAGTCAAAGTAGAGTCAGAGTAAATGTCTTATTCTCCACATCAATGAATGACTCTAATAGTTTGTAAATGAATGTAAGGAGCTTTTAACTCTTGTTAGTGAGAATGAACTCTTTGAAAGCAGCTGCACTGATGTGCTGCTTTTAGGGGTTAGGGTTTCCTTCTCTGACAAACACAGCTTGTGTCCAATAGGATTTTAGAAAAAGACCTGAAAGTAACCAGTACTTTTCAGCCGTACTACTAATTAACTCACAAATATTTGTCTTGGAAATGTATTCAAGTAAGAGTAATAAGTACCAAAGAAATCTATTACTCAAGTAAAGTACAAATAGCAGAGGATCATGGGTAATGTAGTATTTTGAAACTTGTGTTTTTACTTGTTGGTGTTTATTGGTGTGTGTGTTTCTGGTCGATCAGTTGATCCGTGTGTCGGTATTGATCAGAGATTGATTATCATCCTGGCCGGTTGCTCTGCTCTGCTGTGCTGTGATTGGCCGGTTTCTCTGCTGTGCTGTGATTGGCCGGTTGCTCTGCTCTGCTGTGCTGTGCTGTGATTGGCCGGTTTCTCTGCTGTGCTGTGATTGGCCGGTTGCTCTGCTCTGCTGTGCTGTGATTGGCCGGTTGCTTTGCTGTGCTGTGATTGGCCGGTTGCTGTGCTGTGCTGTGATTGGCTGCTGGCTGTGCGACTCACTCACCCGTGTAGACGAAGCGTCCCGGAGCTCCTTTACAGAACTGTTTGGACTTGTACGACAGAGTGACCTCCACCACGCCGGGGATGTGGCGCGGCGGGGTCTGCACCCGGATGGCGTGAGGCGTGATCAGCTGGAGAGAGAGAGAGAGATAGAGACTCATCTACCTGAACTCCTCCATCTTTAAACTGACACTAACCAAGTTTCCATTAGGGCTGGGACGATACGCTTTTCTCCCCATTCGATTCTTCTACTTTTTTTTGGATGCCGATTCGATTTACAGTAAATTGCGATTCTACGATATTGCCGATTTTCTGGATTTTTAGTTTTAGCATTTTTAACACCAGTGAAACAGTTGAATGATTCTGATTGTCTACAGACTATTACAGGAACCATATTTCCCCCAAAAATACACATCACATGTAAAGTTAGATTTTAAGATTTATTCAGCAGCAATATATAGGCTATGTTTACTCTCTTTTCAAAAGCCTGGACTGCATAAAAGAGGCAAAAATAAAAGAGTATAGAGAAAAAACAGGCTTTCAAAGTCAGAGAAAATGTATTGCCATGTCAACCAGTGACAAGGAATTTGTCTGGGTTTGCTCTCCAATACATATAACACAACCACCACATGAGAAACACATGCAGGGGACAGTATAAATTACAAATTACAAACTACAAAGAACGTCACAGTGACGTAGGCTGCGAAGGGGTCTATTGGATTTTTATTTTTATTTATTTATTTATTTAAGGAGGACAATGCACATTAATGAACATAATAAAATGTAAAGGTGCCAGTGTTAGCCAACGGCTAGTTTCCGACTGTGATTTAAAGGTCTGAGATGGAAATGGTGTTATTCACATTAATACTTTTATCGATATTCAGATGATTGCATCGACAGCTGGATGGAGACACGGTCAGAGAGTTTTTTTACTGACGTCCTGTGAGTCAGCATAACGAGACATGACGTCATCAGGTATGATGTCATGAGGTATGACGTCACGTACCTCGCTCCAGACCAGCATGGTGCCGAAGACGACCTGCAGGCCGTCGAAGAAGTTGTCCCCGATGAGGATGACGGTGGCTCCGCCCGTCGTCCAGCCCTCACTGGGGCTGATGGCTTTGATACAGGGAGTGGCTGCTGGTGGAGAGACATGGGACAGACAGGGAGAGAGACAGAGGTTCTCACTGTGTTCTTGGTTTTACCCCCGTTTTAACAGGGGGGGCAGTTACTGGTTCACACAGGGCCAGGGAGGTGTGGATTGATTTTTTTTTTTCCTTAAAGGTTGATTTTGGAGTTTTGTGTCCAAAAATAAACATTAGACTTATATCGCTGCAACAATTAATCGATTAATCAAACAATAATGGATTATTAAATTAATCGTCAACTATTCTGATAATCTAATAATCAGTTTGAGTCATTTTTAAAGAAATAAAGTCCAAATTCTCTGATTGCAGCTTCTTCAATGTGAATATTTCTGGTTTCTTTGTTCCTTTATGACAATAAACTGAGTCTCTCTTTGGTTTGTGGACAAAACAAGACATTTGAGGACGATGTCGTCTGGTGGTTTGAGAAACACTGACTGATGTTTTTAGACATTTTCTAACATTTATTGACCAACTAATGAACAACTAATCGATTAATCGTTTAAATAATCGACAGATAGAATTAGATTAGAAGCTACGTGCAGCAGAGTAGGAGGCTAGCTGCACTAGTTGTCTCTGATGCTAACGAGTGCTAGCAGCTAGCACATCTCTCTCTCTCAGCAGCAGCAGCAGTCGTCATGACAACAAAGAAAAAGAAATAGGCCTACAGTCTGAGTGAAGCGCTGGAGCCGCGGACCGATTCCCCACCGTCACCGACAACTAAAGCCTCGACTGGTAACAAGTATGAGGAGCGTTGTAGTGAGCTAGCTCGATGCTAACTTCGGGTAGCGGTTAGCATCCGCCGCTAACACCGTTTTCCCAGCTCACCACAACGACATAACAACATAACACCGGAGGCTCCCGGTGTCGGTGACGGTCGGCGATCGGCCCACGGCTCCAGAGCTTCACTCAGACTGTGTTTCCTGTCCTTTGTTGTCATGACAACGGCTGCTGTCTGGGGCAGGAGGCTACACAGCTTAGCCCCAGAGGAGGAGGGGCCCAGTTTCAATGTTTAGTTTACAAACTGCAACGAACAAAACTCCAGACTCTACCTTTAAAACATTAAATCATCATTTAAAAACAGTATTTTGTATTAACTTGTGTTACCTCTGTCTAAAGTCCAGATTAGTGTGGTGATGGTGAACGTTTAAGTTTGACAAATAGGCTATGTAAGACACTAAGAAGTCAGCCATATTGGATGTGGCAAACTGTACAGACACACACAACCTTATATAGATGTGTGTGTCTGTACATCTGTAAACAGCTGTATAGATGTATATATATATGTCTGTTCTAATATATAAAACACATTTATCAAAACCAGACCAGGACCAGATCACTGAGGTGCTGAGGCTGGAGGCTTCCCTCACACACACACAGACACACACAGAATGTGATATAATTGGATAGCGTCTTTTATCCGCTTTAGCTTAGTTCACTCTTACACACACACACACACAGACACACACACACACACACACACACAGACACACACACACACACACACACACACACTCAGAGAGACACACGCGCGGCCGGTAATGACTCCTTCTCTCTCTTCTTTCAAGTGCAGCTGCAGATTAATTATAAAGTGAAATGAAAGCACGGTGTGTGTGTGTCTCTATGTGTGTGTGTGTGTGTCTGAGTGTGTGTGTGTGTGTGTGTGTGTGTGTGTGTGTGTGTCTGTATAGTGTGTGTGTGTGTGTGTGTGTGTGTGTGTGTGTGTGTGTA
Source organism: Trachurus trachurus (assembly GCF_905171665.1). Classification (NCBI taxonomy): domain Eukaryota; kingdom Metazoa; phylum Chordata; class Actinopteri; order Carangiformes; family Carangidae; genus Trachurus; species Trachurus trachurus. Next base: position 866,494 of record NC_139913.1, read on the forward strand.
GCAGCTAATCTCACTGACTGTTCCAGTGACATTACAGCACCTGACCTCTATTCTGTTCAGTTCAGTTCAGCGGTGAAGTGACTGTGACCGACCGTCACCTTGTTGACTGTCAGACCGCTGTCACCACGACAACACAGACCGCTGTCACCACGACAACACAGACTGCTGTCACCAGGACAACACAGACCGCTGTCACCAGGACAACACAGACCGCTGTCACCACGACAACACAGACCGCTGTCACCACGACAACACAGACCGCTGTCACCACGACAACACAGACCGCTGTCACCACGACAACACAGACCGCTGTTATCTGTGTTTATTCGACATCAGTCTGGTCCAGATTAGGGATGATAACAACGACATCGACTATCGAATGCTGATTGTAATTGACTCAGGTGTCAGTGAAGTGGAGTTGTTGTGTTGTTGTGTGTTTGGAGCTGCTGCTTCTCATCACTGTGACCTCACTGCAAAAACTCTACATCTTTCCAAGAATATTTGTCTTATTTCTTTGTCTATGTCTCAATTTTAGTCAAAACTAATCTCTTTCCACTTAAAATAAGACTCATCACCCACAAATCAACTTGTTTTTAGATCATTTTCACTTGTTTCAAGCAAATTTTCAATTGAAATAAGTAGAAAAATCTGCCAGTGAAAGCAAGTTTTTTGTGCTTGTTATAAGAAAGAAAAACTTGCTCTTTCTACTTATTTAAAGTGGAAAATTTGCTTGAAAAAAGTAAAAAGTGTCTAAAAACAAGCTGCTTTTAATGTGTTGAGTCTTATTTTAAGTAGAATGAGATTTATTTTGACTAAAATAAGACAAATATTCTTGGTAAGATGTAGAGTTTTTGCAGTGCTGCTGGACTCTAGCCTCAGGGTCACGGTCCCGTCGCTACGACAACAACCACCACCGAGTCCAACGGGTCCAAAAGCCACTGACACTGATCAGGGAAAATCACCACTTATCAATTAATCGCTAATCAATCAACAAGGTCAATCAACTAACGATCAATGAACTAATCTGTAATCTGCATCCCGGGCCCAAACCGGTCCAAACCGGTCCAGACCGGCCCAGATAGCGGTACCTGCTGCAGTCAGAGAGGAGAAGCAGCAGCGGAGCAGCAGAGGAACAGAGGGTTCAAACCCACGGGACTGAACTGAACTGAGCTCTGATTGGGGGGGTGGTTTCCATGGTTACCATCTTTAATTAGGAGGGCAATTAAAGAGGTTGAACGGCCTCAAGAAGACACACACACACACACACACACACACACACACACACACTCTCTCTCTCTCTCCGGGTCGTCTCTGGGGACGGTGAGGCGTCTGGGTTTTCTACCCATAAGCCACTGGGGTGATTCCTCTTTTTAAAGGGATAGTTCACCCAAAATTGAAATTACACTCATTATCTCCTTCTTCTCCTCATGTGGACTAAGGGCTGGGAGAAGTTTCAGAGTCCTCCGTGGCTTCTCTGAGTTACAGGGGGTCTCGGCGTAGCAGTGCATGTCCATATGACGGTTGCAAATGGATACCAACTGTCTTCATAACAAAAAGACACACCAAAAAACATCCAGATACCTCCATGCTGCTCGTCTGTAATGTCCCTCTTGTATTGAAACATAGACTTATTTAATTTTTTTCGGGACAATTTTGCATTTCGGGGCTTCAATACAAGACAGACATTACATACGAGCAGCATGGAGGTATCTGGATGTTTTTTGGTGTGTCTTTTTGTTACGAAGACAGTTGGTATCCATTTGCAACCGTCATATGGACATGCACTGCTACGCCGAGACCCCCTGTAACTCAGAGAAGCCACGGAGGACTCTGAAACTTCTCCCAGCTCTTAGTCAACATGAGGGGGAGGAGATAATGAGGGACATTTCAATTTTGGGTGAACTATCCCTTTAAAGCTCAGACTCAGACCTGAACATCCAGAGGAAACCTGCTCTGCATGGACCAATCACAGCCCCCCCCCCCCCCCCCCCCCCCCCTCCTCTACCAGGTGTGTGGTCGCCGTGGTTACCTTCAGACGGGTCCAGTCGCCGGGCGCGGCGGCCATGTTTGGAGTTGTTGTGTACGAACATGTTGTCAGAGACGGCGAGGACGTGGCCGTCCACGTTGACCGTCGTAGACACCACCACCTGCACACACACACACACACACACACAAAACTTTATTTATAACCTCCACACAGACAGTCTGTGTGTGAGTGACCTGTGTGATCAATTAATCGAACAATAATCGATTATTAAAGGGACAATGAGGAGTTTCTATTTGGTTATAAAAAGTCTGATATTAATGTGGATGAATCTCCGTTACCACTTGTTAATGGTCCATTTTAGATAAATCTATGGTTTTGTCTCTATGGTTATTTTGTTATTATTAGTGGTGGTGGAAATGCTGGGCGAGCCGACCAGCGTTTCTTTACTTTCGGTTTCGTGGCGAGTCATGAGAATAACGCCGCCGAATCTCCGTTTATGGTGGGAACTACGACGGTATGTGATCGTCTTCCAACCTCTGACTTTAATTCTTGATGAATGAAAACATGAGTCTGTCTTGCACCGGTCAAAGAATTTCACGGTGCGGAGGCTCATAAATGTAGTGTGGAAACACTTCGCTTTAACAAAACTCCTCATTGTCCCTTTAAATTAATCTAATAATCCGTTTGAGTAAAAATAAAAAAGTCTAAATTCTCTGATTCCAGCTTCTTAAATGTGAATATTTCTGGTTTCTTTGTTCATTTATTAACATTTTATGACCAAACAACTGATCGATTAATGGTTTAAATGATGTATAATGACAGTAGGAGCTGCCATCTTGGCCTCGGCCTCTGGCCCCGCCCCCTTTATGATGTCACAGCCACTCGGCCTCTGGCCCCGCCCCCTTTATGATGTCACAGCCACTCGGCCGCGGTCGTTCATCATCCGCGGCCGGCCGGTTGCCGTGGCGAGGCTGGTGTCGTTGATCCATGGCGACGGAGCAGAAGGTCACACAGAGAGCGAGTCGAGGTGTCCTCCTCTGTCGCCACGGTGACTAACCAGCACATCCTTCACCCCGCCGCCGCCGCTGCTGCCACGGCAACCAGAGGCTTCACCTGACTTCACCTGTCTCTCTCTCTCTCTCTGGTTTAACTGGACTGAACATCCTGTCACTCGCCCAGCGCAGCGTGGAGAGAGAGGGCTGTGTGTCTGTGTGTGTGTGTGTGTGTGTGTGTGTGTGTGTGTGTGTGTGTGTGTGTGTGTGAGAGTGTGTGTGTGTGTGTGTGTGTGTGTGTGAGAGTGTGTGTGTGTGTGTGTGTGTGTGTGTGTGTGTGTGTGTGTGTGTGTGTGTGTGTGTGGAGACAAAGAGGAGTTTCCTCCTCGTGTCTCATGTTTTATCCACTTTAACAGAGGCGCTCTGTTGGACGTCGTCTCTCATTCACACTGAGAAGACGACACAGACACACAGACACACTGTCTCACACACTGAGAGACAGACACGGAAAGACAGAAACAGACAGAAACAGACAGATAGAAACAGACAGATAGAAAGAAACAGAAAGAAACAGACAGAGAGAAACAAACAGATAGAAAGAAACAGAAAGAAACAGACAGAGAGAAACAGACAGAAAGAAACAGAAAGAAACAGACAGAAACAGAAACAGACAGATAGAAAGAAACAGACAGACAGAAACAGAAACAGACAGACAGAAACAGAAACAGACAGACAGAAACAGAAACAGACAGATAGAAAGAAACAGACAGATAGAAACAGAAACAGACAGATAGAAACAGAAACAGACAGATAGAAACAGATAGAAACAGACAGATAGAAACAGAAACAGACAGATAGAAACAGAAACAGACAGATAGAAACAGAAACAGACAGACAGAAACAGAAACAGACAGATAGAAACAGAAACAGACAGATAGAAACAGAAACAGACAGATAGAAACAGAAACAGACAGATAGAAACAGAAACAGACAGATAGAAACAGAAACAGACAGACAGAAACAGAAACAGACAGATAGAAACAGAAACAGACAGATAGAAACAGAAACAGACAGATAGAAACAGAAACAGACAGATAGAAACAGAAACAGAAACAGACAGATAGAAACAGAAACAGACAGATAGAAACAGAAACAGACAGATAGAAACAGAAACAGACAGACAGAAACAGAAACAGACAGATAGAAACAGAAACAGACAGATAGAAACAGAAACAGACAGATAGAAACAGAAACAGAAACAGACAGACAGAAACAGAAACAGACAGACAGAAACAGAAACAGACAGATAGAAACAGAAACAGAAACAGACAGATAGAAACAGAAACAGACAGATAGAAAGAAACAGACAGATAGAAAGAAACAGACAGATAGAAACAGAAACAGACAGATAGAAAGAAACAGACAGATAGAAAGAAACAGACAGAAACGATAGATAGAACGATAGATAGATAGATAGATAGATAGATAGATAGAACGATAGATAGATAGATAGAACGATAGATAGAACGATAGATAGAACGATAGATAGATAGAACGATAGATAGATAGATAGATAGATAGAACGATAGATAGATAGATAGATATAACGATAGATAGATAGATAGATAGAACGATAGATAGATAGATAGAACGATAGATAGAACGATAGATAGAACGATAGATAGATAGATAGATAGATAGAACGATAGATAGATAGATAGATAGATAGATAGATAGATAGATAGATAGAACGATAGATAGATAGATAGATAGATAGATAGATAGATAGATAGAACGATAGATAGATAGATAGATAGATAGATAGAACGATAGATAGATAGATAGATAGATAGATAGATAGATAGATAGATAGATAGATAGATAGATAGATAGATAGATAGATAGATAGATAGATAGATAGATAGATAGATAGAAACACACAGACAGAAACAGATAGAAACAGACAGTCGACCTCTCTCTCATATCATATCTAAAGCAATAAGCCTCAGGCCGCTCTGCTGTGATGCATTATGGGTACGGAGGGTCGTCCACCGCCACGTCCACATCGTCCTGCCCTTTAGGGAGATGAATTCATCTCTGTCGTGTGTGTGTGTGTGTGTGTATGTAGGTGTGAGTGTGTGTAGCTCTGATGTGTGTGTGTTACCTGGAACCTCCTCATGTCTCGTGGGTTCCCAGCGTTCTTCAGACAGTTCTGGTTACACTTCAGGAAGAACTTCAAGAAGAACCTGCACAAAGACACACACACACAGACACACACAGTGTTAACCAGTTACCATGGTAATGAGCCTGTGTCGGAGCTTTCATATCACTGCAAAAACTCAAAATCTCACCAAGAATATTTGTCTTATTTCTAGTCAAAACAAATCTCATTATACGTAAAATCAGACTCATCACATAAAAAGCAGCTTGTTTTTAGACACTTTTTACTTCTTTCAAGCTGATTTTCACTTGAAATAAGTAGAAAAATCTGATAGTGGAGCAAGTTTTTCTTTCTTATTACAAGCACAAAAAACTTGCTTTGACTGGCAGATTTTTCTACTTATTTCAAGTGAAAATTAGTTTGAAACAAGTGAAAATGATCTAAAAACAAGTTAATTTTTAGGTGATGAGTCTTATTTTAAGTGGAAAGAGATTAGTTTTGACTAGAAATGAGACATTTTGACAAGAAAAAGGACACATATTCTTGGAAAGATGTTGAGTTTTTGCAGTTGAACCCTGGTCTTCCTCCTCCTCTGTTGTTGTTGTGTGTTGTTTTTGTGTGTGTGTTGTGTTGTGTTAACATGTGTTACAGTGGGTAAACAGAGGACACACTCGTCCCTCTGTCTTGCTGTCAGCTGTAACCCTGAACACTCTCTCTCTGCTGTCACCGTCTCCCTGGAGACGCAGGGATGAAGGAGACAAAGAGCACGCACGCACACACACACACACACACACACACACACACACACACACACACACACACACACACACACACACATGCACCAACACACACATACAAACACACAACCACCCACAGACACATCAGACACAAACTGTTCGTTTTACTTCAACTATGTTAAAGAGCAGAGTTGTGGCTGTGATACTCGTGTGTGTGTGTGTGTGTGTGTGTGTGTGTGTGTGTGTGTGTGTGTGTGTGTGTGTGTGTGTGTGTGTGTGTGTGTGTGTGTGTGTTGCCATGCAGCATCAGAGTGGTTTCTATGGTAACAGGGTGTAAACACACACACACACAGACACAGACACACACACAGGAGGACAAAAAGACAGCAGTCCCTCTCAGGCTGTTTCTGGTCTCTGAGGGTCTGAGTATTGATTACCCAGCATGCCTTGCTGCTCCTCTCTAATGAGCTTACAGAAGGACAAAGTGCTGACACCAACACACACACACACACACAGACACACACACACACACACACACACACACACACACACACACACACACACACACACACACACACCAACATACATACACAGTCTCAGTGAACAGATGCTCCGTGACAAACAAACCGTTAGTACAGCAGCATCTGATCTCACCACCGTTCATCTGTGATCAATAATCAATAATCAATACAGGAGCCTGAGACCATGAGAGGAGTCAGCTGGTCACCTGGTCACCATGGTTACCTGGTTACCTGGTCACCATGGTTACCTGGTCACCTGGTCACCAGCAGCACCTCCTCTGCTCAGACTGAAGGTCCAGGTCACATGACCCACTACCAGGTGACAGGGAGATACACCTGTTCTCCACCTGTTCTCCACCTGTCCTCTTTAGGGATGCAGCGAGGGGCGGCGTTTAGCTCACTGGGTAAAGCTGCCGCCCCATGTTGAGGCTCAGTCCTCGGTGCCGGCGGCCCCGGTTCGAGTCCCGCGTCGGACAGCCCTTTCCTGCGTGTCATTCCCCCCCTCTCTGCCTCCCCATTTCCTGTCTCTCTCTCGACTGCACTATCAATTAAAGGCAATAAAATCCCAAATAAATATACAAAAAAAAAAAGGGATGCACCGAATATTCGGTAACTGAATATATTCGGCCGAATATTGCTTTTTTTTTGCAATATTCGGTGTAGTGGCAAACGTAGATTTTAATTCCAAAACCACTCGATTTATTAGCAGTAGGCTGGTACAGCCGGCTCGACTCGTATGTTACTGTCTTGTGTTCCTTAACTACTCACAAACCACCGGAGAGTCAGGTCATAGTTTCGTTGTTTTATTTCTTGTTGCAGAATCCAGGTATTTCCATTAATACACACCATTCCAAGCTTCTCTTGGTTTTCACAACGGTCCACAACATCTTAACGTACCAGTAACATCTGAAAGTGACGGTCAAAAAACCTTTTTTCCCTGTACCCACTACCACTCTGCTAATCCAGGTCTTGTACTTTTCACAAGTTCTTCAAAACAAAACAATGCGCATGAGCAGCGCCTACTTCAGGTGCTGTGGTAAATTTAACATCTATGCAATAAAAGGCAATAATGTATAACACAACCAAAACTAATATAAAACACGCTGTAATCTACAGTACAACTCTAAACTTTCTTTAACATAATATTGGCTCCTACATTCAGTATTCGGTGGAATGAGCGAAAAGCAAGGCCGAATATTAAAACAACAGCAACAAGAGCAGTGGGGGGGGGGGAGTTGCACAGTGACCGCGCACCGTTACACACGCTCCAAGAGCCCCTGTCTGCAGCGGAGACACGGCCACTGAGAGGACTGAGTGAGGGGACCGTTCCTGTAGGAACATTTAAAAACCAAACACCCTGAACAGCATCAGAGCCAGTCTATTCTCTGACAGCATGCTGAGTACGAGAGGGAGAGACGACTGCAGCAGTTAAAACTAAAGCTCCTCGTCCCAGCATGTCGCCCACTCTGTCCGTGGCCGACAGCTTTTAAAACAGTGTTTCCCAACCTTGGGGTCGGGACCCCACGTGGGGTCGCCTGAAATCTAAAAAAAAAAAAGAAAAACTTTAAAACCACTTTCGGTATTCGGTATTATTCGGTTATTTGGCCAAGCGTTTTCATTTTATTCGGTATTCGGCTTCGGCCAAAAAAATGCCATTCAGTGCACCCCTACTCCTCTTCCATCTCATCTTCCATCTCCTCTCCTATCCTCTCCTCTTCCATCTCCTCCTCTCCTCTCCTCTCTTCTCCTCTGCTCTTCCATCTTCCATCTCCTCTCCTCTCCCCTTCTCTCCTCTTCCATCTCCTCCTCTTCCTTCTCTCCTCCATCCTCTCCTCCTCTCCTCTTCCATCTCCTCCTCTCCTCTCCTTTCTTCTCCTCTCCTCCTCCATCCTCTCCTCCTCTCCTCTCCTCCTCCATCCTCTCCTCCTTTCCTCTCCTCCTCCCTTGTCTCCTTCATCTATTTCCTCCTCCTTCTCTGAACGACAGCGAGGTCGTAAATCTACACACACGACAGATTAAGCTTTCAATTTGTTATATGATAAGTAGGGAAGACCCCACACACACACACACACACACACACACGCACACACACACACACACACACACACACACACACACACACACACACACACACACACACACACACACACACACACCATTACTGCTCATATTTACGAGCAGGAAATTAGGACGCACAGCAAATTTATCTCCGGGAAGAACAGAAGTCACACATGCACTGACACTGAAAACACACACAGTGAACACACACACACACTCACAGTGAACACACACACAGTGAGCGCACACACACAGACACACACACGCACACTGTTGGAGTTAATATGCTCTATGAGGTAGAAAATGTAGTCACAGTGTGAGGAGGAATTATACTGACGGTAATGTAATGCCATGCAGCGATGAGTGTGTGTGTGTCTCAGTGTGTGTGTGTGTGTGTGTGTGTGTGTGTGTGTGTGTGTGTGTGTGTGTGTGTGTGTGTGTGTGTCTCAGTGTGTGTGTGTGTGTGTGTGTGTCAGTGTGTGTGTGTGTGTGTGAGAGAGAGAGATTTAGTGCTGTTGGCAGCTCTGCCTGTTAATCTGATGCTCTCTGTGTTCAGGTTCTTAACTCACAGCAGCTGCTGGTTAAACACGGTGGTGATGTCACTTCCTGTCCGCATCCAGTCCAGGAAGTGACGTCATGACGACCGTAAGTAAATAAGTAAATAAGTAAATAAATAAATCACACACAAGACAGAAAACAACTAAAAACCAAACCAAACAAAAACACATAAAAACTCCTGACTCCTGCTGTGATGATGTCACAGGCGACTGCAGCCAATCAGAGTCGAGGTTCGGTGTATCTTGTTACGTATTTGCCGCTGCTGCGTTAACGATACGACAGATATTTATTTTTATAACATCCATCTAAAAAGTCTGACGCGTTTTCTAAGATACAATATTTACAATTAATATTAATTGTAAATCGATGAAACATGAACATAATCTTTTATTTTATTTTTATCCCCATCACTTTACACCTTCTTCTGTTTGAACTCATTTATCTCATCTTTTCTTATCTTATTTTAACTGTTTTTTTTATCATGTTTATCGTCCTTTTATCTATCTCTACACAATCCAACAACTCCACAACGCTCTGGTGGACAAGTTGTGAGCTGCACATTCACCACACTATGAGATAATAACACAACGTTACCACACAGAGTTGTTTTAGAGGGAAATACAGAGACTGTTGATGAAAAACTGTCCCTGAAGGCAACGTGCATCAGCGGTTTCGCATGAATTTCCCTCTAAAACAACTCTGTGTGGTAACGTTGTGTTATTATCTCATAGCGTGGTGAATGTGCAGCTCACAACTTGTCCACCAGAGCGTTGTGGAGTTGTTGGATTGTGTATTTGATGAGTTTGATGATGAGGGAAACCAAGAAATCCCATAATGAGCCTCCGTAGCGTAGCTCTGAGCAGCTCACGGCTCTGCTCCGCCGTTCTAAAAACAGCTTGCACCGACAATTAAAGGTAACAAACCTACTGCTATGACTATAGGGATTATGGTGATGGGCTAATTTGACTAAATGTTGAACTATCCCTTTAAAAGTAAAAGCCAGACTAAAGGGAACATGAATAAATCATCTCAGCCGGAGCAACAACAAAAACAACAACTTGTATTTAATATGTAAATGAGCTGAAACGTTGTGCTGCTGTTAACGAATACATTAGAATACTAATTAGAGCAAGTCAGAGATAATTAATGACAACTGTCAATTAGCAGCACAGAGTTAATTGATTAACGAGCTGATGACGACCAAAGAGAAACTAAAGGGAGGAGGAGGAGCACTCAAAAAAGTTTGACCATTGTCTACTTAAAAAAATTAAGGCAACAAAGTGACAATTAATATAATTGAATAGAATTTAATTACTTCAACTTTGATTAAAAACTATTGATTTAATTAAGTAAATTTAAACAAAACTATTGAATAAATATTTACTAGGTATCTGAAGAAAATTAAGTTAGATTTACCAAATATCTGTGATAAAGTGATTTAGATTTACTAATTAATTAGGTGGAATTGATTTAGATTTACTAAATATGTGGATGATAATGCTTTATATTCACTAATTTTATGTGTGAAATTGAGGCTATCTTTCTAAATATTTGGTTAAGAATGATTTGGATTCAATAAATGAAATAAGTTATATCAACTTATAATTGGTACCACATGACTTAAAATCTATTTAATGTTATTAATTGTCACTTTGTTGCCATAATTTATTTATGTTGAATCTACTCAATACCATGTCTTCTTGTTGCAAGAATTTACCGAAAGTCAGTTAACAAATTACCATGTAGGAAAACAGCAGGTAAACATTTATTTATGCAGCTTTGTTTACATACACATTTTAACATTTTTCAAAAAGATTTCTTTTTGGTAAAATGCAAAAATACAAAGACATAGAGAGGAAGGCAGTATAAAAATGACAGACATAATGTATACAATAAGGATATGTATGCTGACAATCTGTTTATTATGTATTTTTGATCAAAGCTAATTCTCAAGTGGTATCATGTTCACAAGGAAAGATCAGAGAGATCTATAAATGTAAATATAAAGTGCAGAATGACCTTTGACCTCTGCCCATAACTTGTTGCTGTTGCATGCACAGAAGGACTTTTGGGTGTGATTCACGGTAAGTTTTTTTAAACTGCAAAAGCCTTTAAAATGTTTAAATAAAAGCTGAAATTATAAAAAAAGGCAAATATGTTTTTAACAATTAAAAGAAATCAAAACATCCCTGTGCTGACTGGCTCAAGTCTGGTATAAAGGTCAGGTACTTTTGCTTGGTTCTTCATTAACTAAAGTGGCACCCAAATCATTATGTCCAAACCAAATTCCTCCATTAAAACATGCAACATCCCATGCAACACAGCAGCAAGTTATGCCAATATTGAGTCCTTAAAATTATAACCCTCCCCTCAAATGACTATGACAAACTAGAACTACAGCACTGAAACTCAGGCAAAGCATTGAAGTAAACCATTTGACAGTGACTTAACAATTACATACAGACCATCCACAATCTTTGAAACATCAACAACTACATCAGATAAAACAGACGTATATGTATATTTCCAAATTTTCTGGAGCTATGAGGCCTGCAAGCAGAGTGATAAAATATTTCTGGAGAACAACAACCACTTGTGTGTCTGCCTATGTGAAAGTGGACTGTGTTTCTGAAAGGCTTCAGAAGTGTACCTGAGCTCCTTGGGATAGGCAAGATTCACTATGCGTCAAGCCAATGAGCATGGCACAAGCCTTTGGAAAGTTACCCAGAGCTGTTAGGACCTTTGTTCCGATGTCCTCAGGTCTTCTGACAGATTAGTTTGGATGCTGTTGATTTTCATCGCTTGCCACACTGTCTTCATCCTACGTATAATAACAAGAACATTTTGTATTTTAGACTGTACAGCAGAGAGACAGAGACAGACTTCTTAACATATTAAAATGTATTTTCAACTTACATCATACTCTTTAAGGAGCTGAATCCCCAGGGTACAACATCGGACAATAACAATGTCTCTGGTTATGTTGATGGTAGGAGCCTGAAATAACATACAAATGTCTGAAATTAAAAAGTTATGCATACAGTCACAGGCTAACATGTCCTCCTGTAGATTTAATATAAATATAAATGAAAAAAACATATGGTCAAAGTTACAATACCTTCAGTAGGATAGTCTGCCACCTCAGTCCCATGGTCCCGCCCTTTGAATGGTGGAGGTTCAGAAGAGAGTATTCATCCAGCTTGGACATGTGATTCTGTGAAACTCATCCTGAATATGAACAACAAATGATGTAGCCTGTAAACCACATTTGATCTTGAAAATACCCAAAAACATGATATATGAGATGACGATAACTTATTTTATATCAAATAGTTGACAAATCACAATTGCAATACATAGCCTACAGTGGTCTTGAATTACTGATTATGCGTGCATCTAAGAAATGCATAGCTTTAAGTCATTTGGATAAATTGATATTTTAAGCACAAACTCAGAGGGGGTGATACATGAAAATAAACTAAACGAGTAATAAAAGTTTACACTTACTTTTCTATGTACAGTAAGGTCCATAATTATTTGGATGGCAATCATAACATATGTTTTCTGTTCCTCAGGTCCTGGAGGGGGATAAAAAACAACAACATGTTTGTTTTTATGTCTGCTTGTGATAGACTGCCACAAGGTCATCACCTATTCACATGATAACAGGATAATAATATAATTTTGTGACCAGAATTTTTCGTGCCACTAAAAAAATTTATAAAATACATTTAAAAGGCGAGTCATTTTGCGACCGGGTAATTTGGTGCGGATGTAACACACAAGCCTCTATCAAAAAATACCAGAGCATGACGTCCTGTAAACATAATGCCAGACAAAGTGATTAAATAGAAAGAAAGACTGAAAAAAATGCTGCAGTGTTTACACGTGTCGCAGCTACCGATACCCCCCCCACCCCAGTACAGTACAGTACAACCGACACAGGGTGCAATAAATAAACTCACTCCTCAAAAAAACGTGTGCCTTCTCGCTCGACCGTTAGCGTCTTTAGAGGGTAAAAGCGGGGGAGGGGTGAAGCTCAGATTTTGAATCGCGATATTAAACTTAATACAATGCTGTTAAACTTGTTAGATAACTTGCGGTAATGCAAAACAGTGTTCAACTGCTGGAGCAACGTAGTAATAAAGTGTCTTTATTGAAGCTTCTTACCTTGAGCAGATGACAGACAAGACGGTGTTGGCTGTGGCAGACATGTTGGTGTGGTGCCTCAGGCGGAAGTGTAGCTACGGCGATTAACACCAAAGAGTTCCCATTGAGTAGAATTTATTAATTTTTCGACTTTGTTGACTTTACTGATAAAATATAATTAAATCTTACTCAGTGATTTTGAGCTGATATTATTCAAACAAAAATGAGTAAAATGCAATTGATAAATAGTTCAAATTTGATTAAATCAACATAATAATATACCAAACTGCACAAAGTCATTTTTTTCATGTATAGGTTACTCGTTTTTATTTTGTAAATATTAA